>NC_041393.1:736895192-736918507 GCF_002162155.2 Triticum dicoccoides | reverse complement strand
CTCCTTCCTAGTGGGACTAGGAAAGGGGAGTCCTACTCCCACTAGGAGGAGGACTTCCCCCTCCTTGGCGTGCCCCCTAGGGCCGGCCGGCCTCCCCCCTTGCTCCTTTATATACGGGGGCAGGGGGCACCCTAGGACACACAAGTTGATCTACGGACTGTTCCTTAGCCATGTGCGGTGCCCCCCTCCACCATATTCCACCTCGGTCATATCGTCGCGGAGTTTAGGCGAAGCCCTGCGCCGGTAGAGCATCATCATCGTCACCATGCCGTCATGCTGACGGAACTCATCCCCGACACTTTGCTGGATCGGAGTCCGGGGATCGTCACCGAGCTGAATGTGTGCTGAACTCGGAGGTGCCGTACGTTCGGCACTTGGATCGGTCGGATCGTGAAGATATACGACTACATCAACCGCGTTGTCATAACGCTTCCGCTTACGGTCTATGAGGGTACGTGGACAACACTCTCCCCTCTCTTTGCTATGCCATCACCATAATCTTGCATGTACGTAGAATTTTTTTTGAAATTACTACGTTACCCAACAGCCTTGAGCATCTATTCTAAGTTGCCTGGGTTAACAATGTTGTTAAAATATATGTGAAAGTACCTGGCAATGACAAGTACTTCATCATGATGCATGTTGTGCAGTATCGCACAAATAACCTATTTTCATTCGCCATTGATGTGAGTGTTGACATCTAAATGTGCTTAATTAGACTGGAGGATGACAAGATATTATCAAGAGTGAAAATTTTTCTTTTAATTAATGTTAGTGAGTTTCCACCGAGTGGAGGAGGTGATGTAGTCGTTGCAGGACGAGAAGGTTGCAATTAAAGAGTATATGATTGCACATGACAATTTTAGTTGAGCAAAAATGTTTTCACACAAAACTAGTTATGTGTGTTCAAAATTACGACTTCAAGTTAGTTCCATAATAATTATTATGATTTTATTAGCAAGAGTCCCGATTGCTCCATCACATAGATGCACACTTTCAACTTTATTCCACAATCAAATCAAGTATAACAACTTTATAATGTTTCTTTCTTTTCCGTAAATTATAAATAATGCTATTTTTCTTACTACTTTGTTGTGCACATCTGATTTGTTGTGTCAATACTATGTTGATGCAATATTGGGCTATGCCACAAGGTAAATACCTTTTTGGCATGTTCTAAATTTGTTTGCTTTCAATTTGATAGTATAAGTATGTATTATTCTTATTATTTTTTAAGTTTTATTATAGTGGTAAATATCTTTTTAAATTTCTTAATCACATTTAGCAAATTTATACAATGGTTTTTCATGTTATTTATATGTAAATAATAGTTTGGTGTGTCTTCTAGTTTTTTTGGGGGAGAGGGGACAATATATCTGTTAGTGTTTCATAATTTAAATAATGATAATGAGTATTGAATGCAAATGTGGACATGACTTTATTTTCATCATCCATTTGTTCAACAACATGCTATACGTTACATGATTTATGTTTGCTAAATAACTTTGAAACATTGCTAAATTCTCATTCAATGTAGTGCAAACATGGAGCATTTGAGAATCACCTTTTCGACGACCAACATTGAATGGATAGAGATATTCAGTTGGGCGGGTTACAAAGTGGTCAAATATGACGCCGCAACACCAAGCAGTGACAAGTACTTCATCGTGATGCATCTCGTCCTATGTGTCACAATAATCCATGTGAGAATCAAATTAATAGGTTAGTCAAAAATGATATACAATAGTATATAAAGCATACAAAAGTGATAATATAATAGAATTTAACAATAAAAATAATAGATAAGTTTGAGACGTATCAATTTCCTATGGAAGCTTGATCAACTTGTGCTTGTGTGAGTTGTACCGGCAGCAGCACCACGGAAAACAGAAAACGGAGATGAGACTGAAGGGAGAGCGCTAAAGTTGATTGTCAGCATAATAATTGTGTTTAGAGTGCACCCCAAAATAGCTAGCGTCCTACAGCCTTCGAGTTTTGTTATCAAGCGCGAAAAGTGCATATGGTGGCCGGGCTCCAAAGAACTCGATATTGTTATGAGCGGAAATAAACTTTCTACATCTTAAGAAACATCTGAGAAAGCATACACGTAAGAATGTATGTATAGTATATACATAAGAAATTTGATGAACATACATGTGTATATGTGATGTGCACAAAAAGGACAAATATATAGATTAAAATAGTTTTTCCTTTGTTCTATTAGGGCCGGTTTTTTTACTTTGTGGCCTGCAAATAATAACATTATTTGATAGAAATTTTCATATATTCTGAGAACAAGTATATATAATTTAGGAAAACATTGATATTTTTTGCATTTTTTCTTATTTTCAGAAATGGGTTCCCTAGAGCCCATTCTATAGAACACCGCTCCCGGCTAAACCACTCTTTTTAAAGCACATACCCTGTAGAAACTATGGAGTGGAAGGATGTGATGGAAATTCTTGTAGCTAGAGTGGGTTTATCCTCTCTAGCATTCATATTGGCGGTTATTATAGAGGGCGGGAGCATACGGTGACTCTGCTAGAGTTCGTATGAAGGTTAGGTAGTTGTCATGTCTCCTCTCACGACATGTTCTAGCGTTTTTCAGAGAGAGATAGAGGACTGGTTGCAGGTGGTTATGGGTGTTGATTTTAATGAACGGCCCTTATTCGAGGTCCCCGGAATTTGATCTTTTTTCAATCGATCTGCATGGAGGTGCATGCTTTGTGTTTTCTCATTGGAAAAAAGCATTGCTTGTTCACGCCCATGAAGCTGTATAAGCCCTGAGCCGTGTGCTCTTCCTAAATTTTGTATATCTCCTAATTGCTTGCTTTTGCGTCCTATATAGCGAAAATCCATTTCTACACCGGAGCTCATCTGCACCCGCGCCAATGAAAAAAATCAAAACAAATACTAGAAAATTTAAAAAATTCCAATTTGTTTTTGTGGGGTAGGAAATTTGATGCATAAGGTCTGCCTCAATTTTCAAATCATTTGGACATCTGAGGAGCATTGTAAAAATGTGTACTATTCATGTCTATAAAAACATTCAGTAGCGGGACTCACGCATCAAATTGTCTAGCACATAAATTTTATTTGGAATATTTTGAATTTGTTTTGAATTTTTTACGATTTTGTTTCTAACCGGGTGCAGATGAGCCTGGGCACCAAAACGCCCTACTCCCTGTATAGGTCCTTCTCATGGACTAATTGTGGTGTGAGGAGGTGATGTCGATTCTTTTAGCTAGAGTGTGTTAGCCTCCATACCGGTGGTTATTATAGTGGGCAGAGGCATATGGCAATTGTGCTAGAGTTTCTCTTCGTGTTTGGTAGTTGTCCAGGCGCAGAACTAGTTGTAGGTTCTTTTGAGGGACACGACTATTCGTAGCTTGATATGAGTGTTGATTGAAATGTACTTCTTGATCTAGGTTGGTAAATTGATCCTGAAGCACGCTTCTTGTTCTAGCAAGGAAAAAATCTTAGTTACTTAAGCAATTGAGGTTGTATAAGCCCTTGGCCATGGGTGATTCAAATAAAAATCAACTCGCCTTATTACTTCTTGATTTTGTGTCTTGGGCATGTCGTTTCTCAGGGACTGGACGAGCTGATGATTATCGTTGGTTGCTTGCTCCTGGAGATTACCCAGCAGAATCAATGATCATCCTCCTATGTCCATCTCTAGTCCATGTTTCACATGGATTTCTCGAGCAGGATAATGATGTGGCAGGTCTCATCCTCTTCCTTGACAGGTGTCGGGGTGTTGATGGGGTCGAGCGTCTATGACATTCTCATCATTGAAGGAGGAGTCCCACCAGGGTCTACGGTGTTACGGGTGGAGATAAAGTCAGCCTTGGCGTTGCCACGAGAGGTCCAGCTCCGTTGGCACCACGAGAGGAGGAAGCACTGGTGGGGGAGAGGTGCTCCCGATGCCAGGGTTGGCACGTTCTCCCTGGTGAAGTGGTGTATTAAGCCAGTACAAGGTGGAGTGTTGTTTTGACATTGTCCGAGCGGGGAGTGGAAGGAGGAGGCTGAGGTTAGGGGAGGACTATGTTTTTGATCTAGGGTTAGGGTTGAGCGTTCATGCCTTGTTGTTTATATGTGATGCTTAAAACAATAAATACATATTAAAAAATGGGTCCTTCCTTTGTTGTATTTGAGATAGACTTTTGTGTGTGTTTTGTAGCCTGAAAATGATCGTATTATTTAATAAACTTTAGACCTATTTCAAGAACATGTTTATGTATTTGTAGCAGAAATATTAGAACTTTGAAATATATTTCCTTTTTTCAAAAAAGGGCTTCTTCGAGCCCGTCCATAAAATACGGCTCAGCGTTGAACCCCTTTTTTGGAAGAGCCATCAAAAAATTATGGTATGAGGAGGTGATGGATATTCTACTAGCTAGAGTGCAATTTTGACTATCTAGTGCCCAAATTGGTTGTTATTATAGTGGGTTGGGGCATATGATGACTCTGCTAGCGTTGCTCTTAGGGTTTGGTATTTGTCATCTCTCCTCTCACAACTGGTTGCAACTTTTTGTATAGACATGACTGGTTGATGCTTGCTATGGATATTGATTGTATTGTGTGTCCTGCTTTTAGTTCAACTAGCAAAGTGGCCCTCGCAAATGCGAGGGCATCTTTTGTGGTGGATCTATAGTCCGGAGTTGATCTGATAATATCATAGATATTCACATCATGTGAAACAAAATAATTCTATAAGCCCTGAATGTATATTTTCTATTAAGGTATCAAATTTTTAGTAATAATTTTTCATTTGACGATAAATAACTATTGTAATTTTGAAAGTAAAGTTATGATATTTACAGCCGTATTTATCATTTGTACATGGTATTAGATAGTACACAAATTCAAAGTTATCTATGAGCTAGTCTATAGTTTTATGCAATGTTAGATCGGTACACGATGTTACCATTTAAATTATCGACCATTAATGTTAGATACAAAATGATAATGTTCTATGTGTGTAAATAATGTTGAGAATATAGCATAGCCGAGGGGGTCTTTATGTGATCTTTTGAATAAATAGCAGAATAAATTATCTAAATGGAGCGAATAAGATATAATTTACCGACAATAACCGGGATGGCAAGTAAACAATGTGAATGTCCATTTTATACCTTCTGTAGATCTTTCTGTCTCTCAGTTACATACTTTATTGTGAAATATATGACGTTTCATGCATGGATACCATAGCTAAGGAGCAAATTTTGAGATTATTTTGTATGTGAATATGCTTCTAAAATTGATGATCAAACAAATGAAATAGATAGTTTCAACATTTTCTTTTCTTTTCAATGGTTTCAATGATATATTTATATATTGATTGAAATATTTTTTCAAATTATTTTGTTTAAATATATCCCTTATTGTGTCATATAAAATGACTACATAGGCTCGAGAATGACGGTTGCGAAATCTCAATCAATATTATCAATTTTACTGCATGATTGTGGTGACACCTCCTCCTGAAGTCACATAAAAGTGTGTTCTAGTGCATCATAGAAATAACACACAGACCCATACATGACCAATTTCTTTTCCACAACTTTACATGACAGAAAATTGTTTTTTTCATTCAAATTCAATGATGTATAGAAGAACATCATAAGATTTATAATCATATATATCGAACAATCTCTATATTATAATCTCAATGTTTTCTGAATTCTTGTGAATAAAATGCTCATATTTGTGTTGCGGATAGGGAAGACAAAATCATATCAAAGAATTCTCTAAACAACAAAGTTTGTTTTTGTCGGCATTGATCAAAATAGGTTATGGATCATCCTGTCATCAATTTTAAATCCAGATATTAGATTTTTCAAGCATATCTGAAGCTTCGATATTGAGATAACAGTTGATTAGCTCATGTGATAGTTATTCATCTTCATGTTATTATTGAGTACATAGAATTAAAGATCATAATACAACCTAGAGCATTGATTACTTCATGTGACTTTTGGTCGTTTACGTGATATTTGACATTATGTAGAAGTAAAGCTCGAGCACAACCCGGACGATTTGTCATTTGTACAAAGTCATTTGTTGCTGTAAAAAAGTGATTTGTTTATTGTCATGACATATAATCATAAGTTAAAATTAAGGTCTGCGCTGCAGCAAAATGATGTGCCGAATGAAAGTCTAAACAGTTGTGGTATTTGATCAGTAAATTAAATTTTAAATATAAATTATTAGTCACTAATATTTTTTACTAATATTAGGAGTTAGTAATGAGTTTCTTAGGTGTGTACATATATTTTTCTGAAAAAAAGATGTGTACGTACATTATCTGCCTTTTTTCTATTTTGCAAGTGGATGAACATACGAGTGTATCTTCTTTTTATGTAACCTGACACATAATTTTCTTTGGGGAAACCTGACACATATTTGATTCTTAGAACGACAGGTTCCTTTTTTTAGGAACAGTTCCTGTTTTTGGATAAAAGAGTCCAATTTCTTTTTGACTCTTTTCCCTAGGGTGCATGCTATATATTTTCAAAGATAGCCTTTTAAAGATACGTGCATGTGTGTCTATCACGTAATTTTGAGGCCCGCCACAATAAAAGAGTCCTGTTTGCTTTTTGATAAAAAAAAAAAGATCCAATTTCTTTTCCAGGGATATACGCTTTCTTTTTATCATATTTTTCTAATATATGTACAATTGGATGTGTCACGTACAACCGTTAGAGGCCCATAACATTATATATGTTACATAGATCAAACGGTCTAAATAATCCTATTATTAAGATTTGCCGGTTCAAGGGCTAGTATTTTATAATTAACGTGAAGTTTTTTATCATATTTATCTTCCTCCTGGTTCGCTTTATATTACTTTTAATATATAAATAGATTGATATGTATCTCTCAGTGCGACCATTATAGGGGAATTGCCTACTAAGTGATGTAAGCAGGCCAGGCAACTAGGAGTACTCCCGCGTAGGGAAGCTTCCATTAGTTTTTAACCCTTTGGCCGTTTTTTCTTTCTTAGTACCTAGGTTCTCGCCGGCCAGTATTCCTTTTTTCCTTTATTTTTAAATGTTCTAATTTTTTTGTCTTTCACTGGGTTTTTTAGGTATTCTACTGTTTTTGTCCTGTATTTGTGTTTTGTCAGTTTTTTTTCTTCCCTTTCTTTAGTATTTTAAAAGAACTCTTTTTAAATTAGGAACATTTAAAAATTGTCACCTTTTATGAATCATCTAACAAGTTCTTAATATCGTGAATACTTTATTAATGGATGAATTCTTTTGAATGCATGACGAATTGTTCGGTATGTGTTTTAAAATAGTTTAGTGTATAATAATAAAAAGTTCACCCTACATAATAGGTTCACTGTAGATTAAAATATTGTTCAGTTCATATTAAAGAAAAGTTCAGTGCGTATACAAAAAATGCACAAAGTGTATTCATAAATATTCATTATATTAAAGATTTTTTTACCGTATATTATAACATTTTCCTAATTTGAGAACTTTTTTTATATTCATGAACATGTTTTGAAATAGTCTTTTAATCAAACTTTATCTTTATTTGAAAATAAATAAATATAATATAGAGTGCGAAAAGCAAAACCAAAAGGCAAAAAAAAAATCGTTGGTAGCTGTAAAAAAAAGCCAACTAGAAGCTAGTGATCAAAGATGTACAAGTAAAAGTACAGCAATCAGAAGGAGAAACGAACGAATCATTGGTAGCCCAGTTCTTTTGGGGTCAGAATAAGCAGGGTAGCGGGCAACTTAGTTTGGCAACCACCCATAAGCCCAAAAATTACTGGCGCCACACTAGCGATGAGGATTACCCAAAAGAATAAAGTAGCACTCAGACGACGTATAGCCGGCCCACCCAGGCAGACCCGTGTGGGCAAGCAGCACTCGCTGAAGGCGATATATAACGCCTCCCTGATTTTTGGTCCATCAAAACTGATCCTTTTTTCTAGGACGTCGATATCCAGCGACCGATTGCTGCACATTTGGACGCAGATGGCATTTTTTGTGTTAGTGGGGGTGGCATTTTAGTCTTAGTGCATGGCTGTTCGTTTGTTTTGGGACAAATTTGTTTAGGAACAGCCATCCGAGCGATCTAGATCCTATGGATGTGTGGGCGTTTGCTGGGGCCTTCCTCCCAACGAACGTTCACCTATCCCCATTACCGCTTTTCTATGGATAAATGCATAGAGATGCACCATTCTTCTTTTCTCGAGGAAAAAAAACACGCCTTGGTTGTTTAAGCCAATGCACGAGGCTGTATAAGCCCTGGGCAATGTATAAGCCCTCGGCAGTGGGTGCTTGGTATATAAAAATAAACTCTCATGATTGCTTGCTTTCGCATCCTGGGCAAGTCCTTCTCGGGATGGTTGTTTAGGTACAAATGTGTTTATTGGTAATTCACAGCGTGTTTCCACGCGTTCCCTTTTCTTTTCGATAGGCCTGTCATTATCTCTTTCTAAAATGAGCTCCCTTAAATGACAATCTTCCATTTTGCCTCAGCGCCAAAATCCATGGCTGTTTCCCTCCCATTATTCTAATGCTTATCAATACGTTCCAGCCTGCTCGCTTTATATAAACAGCCAGATCACCACCGTATCGCCTCCACCAGAACGTGAAAAGCAATGAACGCGTTGTACCTGACCGTCGACGATGGCGCCCATGCGACGAGGGAAAAGGAAACGGTACGATGCAACTTTGGCCCGTTTGCATGCACGTAATCATGCTTGATCTGGTTTCATACTGTATTTTAATGGAATTCCGGCCGAGATTGATTATGTAGTTTGTGCTCTGTTATTTTACGTCCTATATTTTGCCAACTTCTCTGCAGTCTTGCTCGTGAGTTTGTCCGGAGAATTGATACGATTTTTTTTCCGATCCAATATCATCCCAACTTTTTTGTGGAGTTCGCCAACTTGTAGAATGGATTTTGCCAGAGAATTTTCAGAGATGTGTTGCTTAACGCAACAGATGGGCACTTCATTCATTTTTACACAAAAAGGATTGGTACTAAATTTGTTTTCAAAATAGATCTATGATTTTTCTAGCAGCTTAGCATTGTGGTGTTTCTAGTTGCGTTTGATTCCTATGCAGATGATTCTAGACCTTTCATCATTCATTTCCATGACAGATCTAGGATTTTCAATCCTTCATCGTGGTGTTTTCAAGGTAAATTTAGTTCTGACCAGATATTTGCCACACCCTTCATTACTTATTTTCGGAATAGATCTAGGATTTTCTATCTTTTGTCGTGCTATTTTTTGGTGCATCTGGTTCCTAGAAATTCATTACAACCCGTCACCGCTTCATTTTCAGAATAGATCTAAGATTCTCAATCCTGTTTTATCTTGGTTTTTTTTGATGTATTTAGTTCCTCTGTATGCTTTCAACACCTAATTGCTTAGATTGAGAATAGATCTAGGATTTTCTATCTTTTATCATGGTATGTTTTCGTGTGTTCGGTTCCTCCTTACGCTTGAAAGCCCTTCATACACTACTAAGGAAAACCTTATACACAGAATCTTAGCAGCAGCGCGGTACAAAAAGAAGCGCTACTGCTAATTAGCAGTAGCGCGGGTTTTTACCCCTCGCTACTACTAAGTTGATAGTAGTAGCGCGGGTTTTTAACCCTCGCTACTACTAAGCGGTCTCTACCGTGCCCCCCGACACATGCCATAGTAGTAGCTGAGGGGTATAAACCCGCGCTACTACTAAGTTGATAGTAGTAGCGCGGTTTTATACCCCTCGCTACTACTAACTACGAGGTAGGTGAAGTCGCCATATCCTCGGCCAAATCCCCATCTCCTCCCCCAAATTCCTCCTCTCTTCCACCACTCTCTCCTCTCACTTTCCATACGCTCTCACATCGACCTCTTGCCCGTGCGCCCATCCTCCTCCGTGACGCCGAAAGAGGTCGCCGCCTCGCGCCACCGGCGTCTAGGAGCTCGCCGGTCTTCCCCTAACGTCTAGGAGGCCGCCGCCCCGCGCCACCACACCGGAGCACCTCACCACCGGTGACTAGCTCCGCTGCTCCCTACATCACCTTCCTCTCTCCCTCTAGTTTGACTCACCCTCCCATGTCCATGCCCGTGCAGGTCGTCGCCATGGACGACCCGGAGCTATCTGGCATGGTTAGGAAGAGGAGCCCCACGCCGCGGCCTGGCTCTGCCATAGAAACGGGCCCTCTCCAACAGCCACTGCTGGATCTGTTCTTCCACTGTCCGTTCATGCCTCCGGCGATGCCAATCATCGCTAGATCGAACCACTGCTGCCATTGACAACACGCACGGGATCGAGATTTTTTTTTGAAAGTAATAGCATTAGCGTGGGGTATAAGATCCGCTACAGCTAATTAGCAGTAGCGCTGTTTGCAACGCACGCTATAGCTAACCATGTATAGCAGTAGCGTGTGTCAACATGCGCTGCAGCTACAAGTTAGCTATGGCGCCGTATCAGTAGCGCGGGCACCCACGCTACTGATACACCCAAAACTCGCGTTGTTGCTAGGCTTTTCCCTGGTAGTGATAGTTTGTTTGTTAGAATAGATTGATTTATTTTCTATTTTTATCGAGTTATTTCAGGGTTTGTTCAGTTCGTATGTATTCTTGACAAACTCTTCATTGTTCATTTTCAGAATAGATCTAGTATTGAACTAGTAGTTTCTATCTCTTATTGTGGTGTTTTTTGGATGCCTGTAGTTCCTAGAGATGTTTGTCAAAACCTTCATCAATTAAAAATGAGTAATTTTTGTTCAATTATTCTGGTTTTGTCCTCTGGGACTGACATGGATAAATATTACAACAACATATTCTGTTGTATTTTTTTTCAAGAAATGTTATGCAAACTTCCCTTTAGGTGAAAAGAGAAATTTGTAGGGATTGCACAGTTTGATTTATTTAGTTTGGGGGATTTTAGTATATGTGTGATAAATTTCCTTGTGTTATTTCTAATATTGATTGAGGATGTGCATATGCTCTAGTTTTGATCATACATTTGTCTAATAAGATACAAGAAGTTACACGCATCGTGTTCGCTAACTTCGCCACATTGTGAATTTCCTTTCATTTGTAGTGCGGAGCATTTGACAGTCACCTTGTCAATCGTCACCATTATGCAGCAAGAGATTGAAGTTGGGCCGGTTAACAATGTTTTCAGAGTTGACGTGGAGCCACGTTCCGACGACAAGTATTTCATCGCGATGCATGTGGTCAGGAGTCTCACAAATGATAATTTTAATTCCGCATTTGATGTCAATGGAGATATCTACATCAGCTTAACAAAATTGGAGTACGTTGAGAAGTTACGCAAGAAGAAACATGACAATTTTAACTTGAAATACGTGAATTTCCACCGAGTGGGGGAGGTAATTCAATTGCCGGAAAACGAGTATGTTGCAATTACAACGTATATCACTCCACTAGACGATTTGAGTGAGGACGATGAGGATGATGATGAGGTGACCTCCCCATTAAAGAGATCAAGGGAAGAGTAGTCATTTTTTTATTTCTCTTAATAAATCTGGTGCTACCGAAATCACTAGACATCCTGTTAGCGATATGTGTTCTCTTTATCACTCTCCGTGGAATTATGCAACTGATATGTTCACCTTTAGTATTATGCTATCTCTTTCATTTTTCTTAAAAAAAAACAGCGTTGCATTTTTCAGATCTTACCATATGCATATTATAATATATAATGTATTTTCCTTTGCATTTTAAGGGCCTATTTTTGCACGCGTGAATATGAGAACATATAATGGGAAAACTACATGATGAAATGTCATGGCATCAATCCCCATAGGAAGCATAATCACATGAGTCCTGGAGAAGTAATTCGTTCATTGACATCTGAACTCCACCGGTGTGCCTTAGGCAAGTAGAAACAAATTAACAAGCGCTCCTTCGGGAGCCTCACAACAATCGATGCCACTTGGCGTACTCTCAGCCATTCATCATGTGTCGCGCTCTGGGTGCTCCCTCCGCGTTTTTGGTTTTTTTAACATCTTTTTCCAGGGGTTTTCGACGTTTTGGTTTTCCACCGGTCTTCCTTAGCTTTTTCGGTAAAAAAATTTGTTTGTGAAAAAAAACACGTTTCTTTTTCTTTCGCGAGAGTCGCGGTTTTGCTTTCGCAAGAGGCACCGTTTTGCTTTCGCAAGAGTCACGGCCGTGCCTCTTGGGAACGAAAAAAAACGCGTTTTTTGTTTTTTTTTCCTTTCGCGAGAGTCACGGTTTTGCTTCCGCGAGAGGCACGGTTGTGCTTTTGTGAGAGTCACGACCGTGGCTCTCGGAAACGGAATAAAAAATGCATTTTTTGTTTTTTTTCTTCTTTCACGAGAGTCACGGTTTTGATTCCGCGAGAAGCACAGTTGTGCTTCCGCGAGAGTCACGGCCGTGCCTCTCGGAAATAGGAAAAAAAACGTGTTTTCTGTTCTTCTTTCTTTGGCGAGAGTCACGGTTTTGGTTCTGCAAGAGGCACGGTTGTGCTTCAGCTAGAGTCATGGCCGTGCCTCGGAAATGGAAAAAGAACGTGTTTTATCTTTTTTTTTTCTACTGCGAGAGTCATGGTCTTGCTTCGACGAGAGGCACTATTGTGATTTCGTGAGAGGCACCGACGTGCATCTTTGGGAATGGAAATAAGCCCGTGCTCCCGGTTCGGTTTTTTCGTCCGGTTTTTTTGTCTGGTTTTTTGTGTGAAAAAAAGTTCGTCAAAACCTATCAACATGGGATCTAGTTTTGGAGATCTCGACGCGAGGAATCCAACAGTGAAAGCAATTCGAGATTTGGACGCACGGTTTAAGAGATAAAACGTTTTGAATAAATGGATCTACGAAAAAGGGAAAACTCCCAGGTTGCGACAGGTGGCGCACATGCAGCGTGCCACTTGTCGCAACCGGGGAAGGTCGGAGTGACCTTTGCAACGAATACTCCTCAATTACTAGTGATTTCAGAAATATGTCTATTATTCTGTATAGACTCAAGCCCATGGGCCTTAGTTATTCTTGAAGGGCCAATATCAGACATAGTCTTTAAATTTGGTCCTCCCGCCTGAGCAGCTTACTGGCTTAGCCTGCAAATTTACCCTTAATCTGTCCAACACCGAACTGGCTTTGACCACTGTCGACAGCTTCTCACATGGCAGAAGCGCTTCAAGATGATTCTATGAGAGTTTTGCTACAATAAGAGTGGAGTAAATTCAATTCCCCAGTTGCCTTTTCTCTTCGTCCAGGTATGGTACAAACACCATAACTGGCTGAAACTCCATACCTGGACGAAGATCAAGCTGAAGATCAGAAGCTGCAGCTGGATCTTAGTTTGAAGGTAGCTAGGTTCAAGGCGGCACCAGACACTACACCCGTTGTGGCTGGCAACTGTTCCACCGGCGGGATTTTATCAATCAGTGATGCGAACATCCTCAAGTGCTCTGGGGAAATCGAGTGGCTGTTTATCTTTCTGAATTGTGCGCCGCGAAGCCAAATCCAAACTCAGCAGATCGAAATCACCATCAATTCTGCCGCCAACGACAGATGAATAGCAGGGGAAAACATCTCATCGCCGACAGAGATCGATTCTCCCTCCCGTTGAAGACGAGCATCAATGATAAACCCATCCTCATCGAAGAGGGCTAGCCGGCCAGTGGCCGAGAGAGAGACCGCACCATGATGTGTCGGGATCGAAGAGGATCTCAGACGCGCACGAAAGCTTGTCGCCCATTTGGCCAAGATGCCAGTCCGAACAATGTCCGCGCGTGCGTGGATTCGATCTTCCATTGACATGCTGGCAGGGAACAAGGACTGAAAGGGCTTACCTTTGCGAGAGGCGGGGAGAGGGCCCAGGCCTGGCCGGTCGGCAGCAACAACGCCGACGCCGGAGTCAAGCCATCGATGACTGTCCTGATCCACTAATCACGGATCGCCGATATAATTTATACCCGGTAATTCGAAGTTTGGGTTTCATCACACTGGGTCTCATGTCCCGTCTTCACTATGCCGCTTCCCCAACGGTCTGATTCGGTATCGCTGTTGGAGGAGGAAGAGATGAACTTGGATGAGGAGGAAGCGCATAATGTGGCCACCCAGCTCGCCGAGGAGGAGTGGGATAGCTGTGACGTGCAAGAGGCTCTCGCCCTCCTATGATGAGAATGTCCCTAATCGACTTTTATCCCCCTTTTAAGAAATTTGTAATGCAATGTTTAGTGTATTTAAATGTTCAATCCCTTCAACTGAGTTTATGACTATTGAGTTGAGGCAACCGAAAAAAAAGGCCACAATATGGCGACTCAGAATGCCTCGATAGCCTCCATGATATTGTGAAGTGTGCTCCATACACCTTATGAAGGATGTGAATATAGCGACTCTGCTAGTCTTGCGTTACATCTACAATGAAGTCTATGCCAACCTGCAGCAACCAGCGGGCATACAAAAAAAAGAAATAACAGTACTACAGCACTAGTAACAATCAACTAGTACATCTGTGCGCCATATACATATATACCACTTTGACAACATAAAATCCTGCACCAAAATACTCGCAGTCCTGGATTGGCTTTGCTTGGCATGAAGGTTTTGGACTTCCTATGATGCTGCTCTCATGAAATCGACGTCGCTGCTGCTCCCACCTTGTTCTTCATCATGTATTTCCATCACTGATAGTTTGCTCGAATGTGCAACCGCAACCCTAATAGATAAAAGGTCATGTGCTTTACATGTCTGGCATTATAGGAATTGGAATAATGTAAAGGACTACTTCCACTGTTCTGAATTATAAGTTGTTCTAGCGTTTTTCTGATTAGGATGTATATAGACGCATTTTAGTGTGCTTATTCACTAATTTCACACTATAGGAAAAATAGATGAAGCCGAGTATGAAACATACTCGGCAAAGAGCATTTTAACCACGGCGAAGTGTAAGCCAAGTGTTAGACTCGGCTTAATGCATTTGGGCTTAGAGATGTAAACCGAGTCTCACTTATCGAGGACTCGACTTATATGTAAGTCAAGTGTAATGCAGCCGCACTGGCGGAGAAAGTGGGATCACGGCCGAAAGCACCTAACGAATGTGCCACATGGCCATAGGTAAGCCGAGTGGCTTCTAAGTCATGTGTCAATAGGAGTTTACGGCTTATAGAAAAGCCATCCGTTTGAGACGTAAACCGTGAACCATGGGCAAGCCGAGTGCCCTATTGGAAACACGACTTATGTTTAAGCCGTCTGCTACCCCTCGGTGTTCTGCCACAAGCCGGAGGTCCACACTGCTGCTACATGGCACATATAAACAAGTATTCAGCTGGCTCACACTCGGCTTATATCTACACCAGCATGTGCATTTTGGCCCCTGCATTTCTATAAGCCGAGTGCTTTCTATCGTCTGCACGGCTTACACGCATGTAAGCCGACTGCATTTACTGGGCGATACGACGTAGTTATATACAGTTATACACTGATGGTTTTTTCCTGTGTTGTACGCCTTATAGAGGATAAGCCAAGTGTAATAATTGACTTAGATGGCAAACTGCTTTTTTTTGTTTATTTGCTGCACCAGCCCTGCAATTGAAACAATAATGTAAAAGTCCAACTCACGTGTACTACTCTAATCATTGTTTGCACTACATATAGTTTGTGCACTGCTAAGCAGAGTGCAATTTATCGGGTACTCGGCTTATAACTTGTACCATGCCGTTAGTGGACACCATGATGGCCACATGGCAGTTAATTTTGCCATCCATCTACTGTAGACCGATTACTTCTGTTGTGGCCTCTCGGCTTACTAAGAAATAAGCCGAGTATATTTTATAAGCCAAATGTTTCTGCGTGACTACACGGCTTATGTAGAAGTCAGCTGAGTATAGTACCTACATGTTGTTGTGTGTCCCTTTAACCATACTCGGCTTACGTGCGCCATGTGTCCCTTTATCCATACTTGGCTTACGTGAGAATAAGCCATGACCCTGTGTTTTGACACTTGGTGACGTGTTTTTTTTTCTGCAGTCTAACTCCATATATAGTCCATATTGAAATATCAAAAATATCTTATAATAGTGAATCGAGGGGGTAGAACATATATATAACAAGGCAGACAAAGAAGCAATGATCTTAGGTAGTACTCGCTCTGTTCATAAATATAAGATGCTTTGGATATCTCAATCTAAACTGCACACGGACTAAAATGAGTGAATAAATACACTAAAATGCGTCTATACACATCCAAATCAGAAAAAAGGGTAAAACATCTTAATTTTTGAACGGAGAGAGTAACTTTTTTAATAAGAGCAGGAAAATATGCTTACCTTTCTGATCCCATCAAACATGCAAGACCTTTAACCCCTGATAGTCCGCCAATGTTAAGTATTCTCTTGAGCCTGGGCAATACCAAGCACTCACTAATTTACCATAAAGGTTAACTACATCAAAAGCGAAAAATGTATTTCCAAGTACACTTGTCAAACCGGCATTAGCGGTGACATTTTAGTTACACAGTCCATGATAGTACTAGTTGTTCCAAAAATAGTTGTTCCAAAAAGGATGATAGTACTGGTCATTTGCGATGCGTTGTAGGGGAAAGTTGTGAAGGGCAGCTGCGTGTTTTTCGTAAGGCCATACTCTCTAGTAATTACCTGAAATTGGTGGAGTTCCACACATGAACAGCACCATCACTTGTACCTGTGACTAGAACCGGAAGATTGGGATGGGAAACGACATTACTAACTTCAGAATTGTGAGTCAGTGTATGAACACACTTCTTCTTCTGCATGTTCCATACCTGATTCCAAAAATAAGGTATGAATTGATAGAAATGTTATATGTGTAATGTACTACTGGATTTTTGAATGAAGTAGTGGACCTTGGCAGTCCTATCAAATGAGCCAGTAACCAAATACTGCCGACCATCACGTGTGAAGAAATCGAGGGAGGTCACGGCTCCCGAATGACCACACAGAGTATACTTAGATTTGGACCAACCAAGACTCCAAACCTGAATGCCAAATATAAGAGCTTGCAATCAAGTATAGTACTACAAATGAAACGCTGCTTCAAACTTTTTCTTAGCAAAGAAAAAAGAGAGAAAATAAAACCTTTATTGCCCAATCAGCCCAAGCACTAGCAAAACTGTTGGTGTCCGTTGGGTTAAATACCATGTCACAAACTTGTCCCGAGTGTTCCTCAAATATTTGTATACAATTCCAGCCTTGGTCCCAATCCCAAAGCTTTATTTGTGTATGACATCCTGACAGCACATACGGTTGGGTTGGATGAACGGCTAGTGAACAGAAGGCCCTAGGACAATCGTGAGCTCTAAAACTCCTGATTTTTTGCATTTCGTTTTCATAACTGTACACATGAACAACACAATCATATGAAACAGCCACCATCCATCGCTTCCGTGCAATAAATTTAACACAACAAACTGCAGTGAGAACGATGATCATCTTATTAGCATGTATGGTGCAAGAAACTTATATTAACAAAGGAGTTAGACAGCTTACCTCCTTCCCTTGAGACCTCGATCGAATTGATCACTTTCTGCCAGTAAACAGAAATGAGTCATTTGTTAGTCCAATACAAATAATAGAGTAGTATATTTGTCAACGACAATTGGTCTCCTGATGATGACCCATTACATTTAATCGCCGTAGTTGAATCGAAATACTACCGGGAGAAAAAAGGTATATGGGGTACTGCTTTCTTGGCTGTGGGCAAAAACTTCGTTATTATGGTACGGCTGCCATTGGGCAGCGGCCATAACCAAAACATAGACCTTTACTTGTATTTGGCACTCAACAGAAACTGTACTTATTTTGAGACGTCTGCATAAAAAACGTCTTATATTTGCAGACGGCTAGGGTTGCATGCATCACTTTGATGCAGAGGGGCATGAGGCAATAAATTTCTTTCTTTGCCTAAAATTCTTACTGCTGAAGCAATAAAATAACTTGCCTGCGGGTTATAGTTCCATATCTGAACATGCCCATGTGAGCCACTTGTTATAATCCTGTATGATATGACGGTATTAAAAGTGGGATATCACATCCAGTGCTCTCACCTCAAAATAGGTTTAAATATTCAAATACCGACATAATGCTAAGCACTTACAATTGCTCTGTCTGATGTGCATCTATGGAATAGATACGTCCAGCTGCATCTTCTATGATCTGACCAAATGAAATTCATGTCAGCACTAGAGAAACCACGACCAAGATTTTTTTTTTGGAAAAGGAGTATGACCCCCGGCCTCTGCATTAGAGTGATGCATTCAGCCATATTATTAAATAAAGTGCAGAACACCACCACCAAGATGGATGAGAAACAAAGAAAAAAATGCCAAAATGAATATCTGTATCAAAGGTGGGATTGTCTACTCCATCGTAGATGCTGGAATCATAAGAGAGACAAAAGAAAACATCACTACAATTCAGGTCGTCACTAAACCAGCTTTATTCCAATGCGAAAACGCAATTGGCCCCACAAATGAACGTAGCTGTGATCTCTTTATTGATCATCTTGAATCATCTACTCCCTTCGTCTCATAATATATATAAGAGCATTTTTTACACAACACTAGTGTCAAAAATGCTCTTATATTATGGGACGGAAGGAGTATCTAATATAGTACTCCCTCTATTTTTATCTACAGTCTACAAACTCAGATTACAGGTATCAATGTAAAATTTAATGCCTTCTTTCCAAGTCAGGTTTTCTCCATGTTTACTGGGATAATTAATACACCGCATGCAAGCAAGGAAACTTAGTGAAGTAGCTGGTTGTCAGTATGACCGTGTGCATGCAAGTATTAAATAGATTGCTAGTACGAGGAAATATCATTAATTTTTGTCTCGATTAATACTGTTGGTGGCCTTGTATAGATGTAAAATGTATATTCCATAGTGGCCTTGTATAAGTATATTCCAATGCGACAACACAATTGACTTCTCGCATTTAGCACAACAAAAATTGAATTCCTCACAGATTAATTTAGCTGAGATCTCTTTATTGATCATCTTGAATCCTCTATCTATAGCATAACTATTGACTTTCCTCATTTAGCGTAACAAAATTTAAAATGGCATTGAGTAATCTTCAAACTGATTGGTACAACAAGATTTGGCTATGTTCTATCTTTTCATTAATAAAAATGTTTCTTCATTAAAAGAATGTTTCTTCTCCATATATCGTGGAAACTCCACCCATTCTAAAATGCATCACGTATTATGTTCCGATAGGATGAGTCTTGGACCAACAATTAATCTATTAGTATATATTACCTGACATAAATTGATTTCATTAGATTCGTATTCTAAGGTACTTATTTGTGGTCAAGATTTTGAATTACGAAGGTTAATTACATGGTACATGGTAGTAGTGTATATGTTGGTCAAAGGCTTGTCCTGACGAAACTTAATACACAATGTGTTTTGGAACAGATCGAGGAAGTATCACTTTTATTTCATTTTTTCAGGAAAATAATACTTACCATGGCCCAGTAATTAACTATGTTTCATTAGGTAAAATAGGATGTAAGATCATATGTTATAGAGTCCTAAATTCTGATCAGTTAGGGTAATATCAGCAGCTAACTGGATAGTTGAGCCAGCATTGGAGTAACAATAGCAGACAATTCAGTGCTTTCGGGTACATTACATTGTAGGTACAATTTTGTCCAAACAAGGGTGAACACCCCTAGTACAATTTTGTCCAAACAAGGGTGAACACCCCTAGTAACCAATTCTGTCCAAACATGGTAGGTTTTATAATATATGATGTGATATGTTTAGTTAGGAAAAGCCTTTTAGCAAAAATGGTTTGTTCGTATGTGGTTTACATAACATGAAATTAGTATCAATAGATGCTCACCTCAGGCTCAGTGGTTCTGTCTTGTGCTGCCTGTGGCTCACTGGGTGCCTTTGTCCCCTCATGAGAATACTGAGTGTATGTGCTTGACTCTATTGTCAGCATTGGTGACAAACCCTCATACATTGCTTCATCTACCACTTTACCGGTTGTTGCTTTATTGATCAACATGTCTTCAGTGACACTCGGGGGCGTGATATCCTTACTTGCAGTAGTGTTTAGTAGCATCAACTTGTCTGTGTACTGTTGCATATATATACACACATACATGCACACAACTGATGAGATATGTCAATAAACAAAATTGAGACTCGGATGGTAAAGTTTGTTCTTGTTTGATTTGATACTTCATGGAAACAGAAAGCGAAATAAGCATAGTATGCGTATAATAGGACTACTGTAATATAATTATATTGTTGTACAAGACACTACTGTAAGCAAGGATCCCACAAAAAAAAGAATAACATAAGTTCCATCTTCTTGATTTGCGATGGTAATTCCTAGATTCCTTTTCTTTGAAGAGAAGCAAAAGAACATAGGACAGTTTGGTGTAGATATAAATAGCACTGCTATGGTGTAAGCAATTTGTTGAGTTTCTCCACAGGATCGATCGCATCAAAAAATCACAAACACACACACACACACGAAAACTTTAGCCAAGGATACGTCTCGTACCCTAAACTCTCTCTCTTTATTTTCTCCTTTTCTTCAACTCAGGGTGTCACAAAACTCATGCGACGTGCTGCATATAAATATACGCAGGACCGAACCAACCAAAAGCTATCCTAGTCGAACTAGTTGTCCTAACAGTACATGGACAGCCAAGCAAAATCCTAGCCAGACTCAACTTGGTGAATTTCCTAATCTAGTCAAAACTAGTACTGACTCCTCTCACGTGCACAACTAGCTTGGATGCCCCAATACTAGCTCGTGTGATGCTAAGACACTACATGTGTTTGGATTACTCTAAAAGATTCACGTACATGTTTTCATACAATTAAGTTTGCACGTCATATGAAATGCTCACTATACCTGGTCTACTGCATGAAGAACCTGGATTATATCCTTTGCAGTAGGTCTTTTCTCCATAGCAGGGTCCACACATTTTAGGGCTATGGTGACACACTGTTCTACTTGTTGGCTATATTTTTCCAGTGGTTTATAATTCAGTGTGGAATCAAATTTGTTCCTCCAACTTCGAAGTACCTACGCATGCATTTGCAAAAGTGAGCTAGAATGTTGGTATATTATAGATGAAAAGGCAAGATCTTTTTCATCTTACTTTCACTATGTAATGCTGACAAGATGTAACAATACACTGGGGACTATCAAGCTGGAAATATGGATAGTCCCGACAACCTGTGATTATCTCTATCATTATAACACCCAAGCTGAAGATGTCAGCCTTCATAGAGACAACTCCATGGATTAAGTATTCTGGTGCCATATATCCACTGCAACATAATACATAAGTATCAGGTACTGCTGACGTAAACAGAGAGATGCAAAGCTGGTGAACAGGGAAAATAAAGGAGATGTGAAAGGATTAGTTTACCTTGATCCAGCACGATGATGAGTAAAAGTTCTTGATTTCTGGTTGCCAAAGATCCTTGACAAACCAAAATCCGCAATTTTCGGTATCATTGTGGCATCCATCAATATGTTTTCAGGTTTAAGGTCTAGATGAACAATACGACATTCCTCATGAAGGAAATTCAACCCGCTGCAAATTCCCTTGATAATCTCATATCTCATGTTCCAGTCAAGGACCGAAGATTCATCTGTAGAAATTGATACACACAAGGAAATTCTCAACATGTCAGCCCATTCAGTGATTACCCTTGTGGTACTGGAACAACACTACAATGGTGCGAGCTTAGTGGTTGAAAGAGGGGTTATGACTTGTAATGCACACGCTCTGCCCCAACATAGGTACGAGTCCTGTTCAGTCCAAATTTGTGTGCATTCTTTTGTATAATAAAATAGCTAGTTTCTCAGATGCATCCTCTTTTTCTTTCCATTTTGGCATAGATGAAACAAACATAGTTTGAGCTATATTGTAACAAACTTCATAAACGATAAAAAGTAAATAAGAATATGTAAAGTGTTTGGTAATTAACCATACCATAAATATATGTGTGAAGGCTTTTGTTGCATACATACTCGAAACAAAGCAACCTTTTTGGCAATTCTGCCCAAATGAAATCCCCACTTGGTTGCTTTATCGTTTCCCAACTTGATTCAGCACAGTAACCAATAAACTGTACCACATGTCGGTGCTTGATCTCCATAAGAGATCTGACTTCATTCCGGAATGTTTTATCATCCAAGAGATGTATTTCAAAAAGCTTCTTCACAGCAATGATTTTCCCACTCTTGAAAACTCCCTGTGTTTTAAGTTAAACATTTGTTCACGTACTGTAGTATGTGTGCAGTGTCTTTGAATAATTAATAAAAACTGTTGCTAATATTTGAAAAGTAGAGTTAGAAAAATTGGTCATACCTTGTAAACCACTCCATACCCACCACTTCCAAGTTCCAACTCAGTGGAAAAATCACATGTGATGGCTTTCAAAAATTCTAGTGGAAGAACCATTGGCGCTGCGTTTGAATCATGTAGCTTCTTCTCTAATTCATCACGCAAGCTAGGCATTCCTGATTCCAGAAGAACTATTTCAGACGAAACAAGAATGGCCACTATTTTGACTATTCCACGCAAACCAACTAAAATGCAGATAGAATATGTGAGCAAGAGAAAGAAGCCAAGTGACACACATATAGGCCTGTAGCCTTTTTCTGTTCATTGATATTACTCGTGTACAAATTTGATGGATTTATCCCTTTTGTATATGAGTTAATAAACATTTAGTAAGCAATGCAGGGGGAAATGACTAATGGCATCGACAGGCTATTGCCTTGTGAAGATAAAAAAAATTCCATTATTTAAGTTTGAAGGGATCCATATCCAATATGCACACTGGTCTACTAAGAGAGATCTATGTCTCGACAACTCAAACCACCTCGTCTCCATGTTACCTTTGGTATATTAGGCGTTGTACAATGGGAGGTGCTTAGGGGAGGTGCTTACAGAAATAAACCAGGCTTTTCTTAAGCACCGGTGCTTATTTGTACAGGATAGACGCTTAACTAAGCGTCTCTTCTGTAGAAATAGGCACCGGTGCTTCAGGAAAATCCGGTTTATTTTTTTAAGCATCTCTCTAAGCAGCTCCCATTGTACAAGACCTTAGAAGAGTAGTCATCTCCGAGAGAAACGGGCAACCTACCAGTTACACTTAATTGCAAAAAACCACCACATTTTCGGATATCGTTTGTCAAAAACTACTTGGTCTCTAATCTATCTATCTACTACCCCTATAAAAGTACGAAGTGTGGAGATCCAAATTCATCTTGTCCATCCATATAGCAAAACCTACAGCCTAAAATCATCCAAACATTAGAGCATCCCCAACCGCGTC
>NC_041393.1:736891119-736894952 GCF_002162155.2 Triticum dicoccoides | reverse complement strand
GTGGCCGAAAATCGGGCCAGTCGCGAGTCGCGCCCCCAGGACCTGATTTATCGCCGGTTTGGGCCAAATCCAGAGCCGGCGATCCCGACCCGAACCCAAGCGCCCGGTTGTCGCCTGAGGGCGCCGGCAGAAGCGAAAAGGGGCGTGGGGCTGCTCTGTCGGCGAGAGGAGGCCCTTTTACCGCCGTTTCCTCCCGCTTCCCCCTCGGCTTCCCTCTCATTCTCCATTCCTCCTGCCAAACTCCGCCTCCTCCCTTCCAAGCCGGTTGCCATGCCGCCGAAAAAGTGCGTGTTCCCCCGCGCCATGATGGATACCACGGCCGCCGCCGTCGCCCAGTCGAAGCAGAGGAAGCAAAGGGCGCCACCGTCCAAGCCCCCGGGCATGACCAACACCGACTAGAAGGCG
Organism: Triticum dicoccoides; assembly: GCF_002162155.2. Lineage (NCBI taxonomy): Eukaryota > Viridiplantae > Streptophyta > Magnoliopsida > Poales > Poaceae > Triticum > Triticum dicoccoides. The sequence goes on along the minus strand of NC_041393.1, from coordinate 736,894,547 downwards.
GAAGTGCAGTGCTGGGAGGCTGTCATCGCCGATAGGCGCCACAGGGCCAAGAAGGCCCGGGAGAGGGCGACGCTCGCGGCCGCGGCCGCGGCGGAGCAGGCGGAGCGCTCGGCGGCCGAACAAGCCAAGGCGGCTCGCGCGGGGATGATGAATCCACCCGACGGCCATGGCCCGCACGCGGCCTGGAGCCAGCAAAGTGTCGGATCTCCGGCCGGCTTCTCGCCGTCGCCACACCCATGGAGCACGCCGTCGCTGGGCTATGCCGACGGTGACGTCCACGACGGTTTCAACCCCAACATCACCTTCCCCCATGGGCGCCCGGTCCAGAGCACGCCCTCGCCCGCGTTCGCCGGCGTGCAGTACCCTCCATACATGTACTCGCCGCTGGACAACGCAGCCTCCCCGACGCCACCTCTCCGGCGCGATGGAGGCCGACATGGAAGACATCATCGCTGCCGGCTCGGCTGCCGCTGCCGCTTCCCCCGGGTTCACTACCCAAGACGGCTCGATTGATCTCGGCGACATGGACGGCGAGCTCGACTACGGCGAGGAAGAGTCGGAGGAGCAGGAGGAGGAGGAGGAGGAGGAGGAGGAAGAGGAGGAGCCGGCACCGACGAGGAAAAGCAAGAAGAAGAAGAAGAAGCAGAAGAAGAAGAAAGGGGCGGCCAAGACCGGTGAGCCGTGCATCAAGTGGGCGACCAAGGAAGACGAGTGCCTCGCCGAAGCGTGGAAAGTCGTCTGCCTCGACCCGATCACCGGTACGAACCAGAACATCGACACGTATTGGTACCACATCAAGGCCGAGTTCGACGAGCGCAATCTCGTCGACCCCTACTTCAAAGGCGTCCACATGCAGCGGGGGTCGAAGGCGATGGCGAACCATTGGGGGCTCATCCAAACGGCATGCAACAAATGGCATGAGATCATCGAGGAGGGCGCGCCTCGCCCTGAGAGCGGCACCAGTGTCAAGGATCAGGTACAGCACACCGCCCTCTCCCTATTCTTCTCGCCGTGCGCGCGCCCGCGCCGACTGATGCTCGCTCTTCGGCGTAGCTGCTGCGCATGTTCGCCATGTACCGCAACGACAACTGCGACCAAGAGTTCAAATACCTCCATGTCTGCAAACGCATCGATAAGTGTGAGAAGTGGGCGGATATCCGACGCACCCTCGCCAAGGCCAAGGAGACGTACAAGCCGGATGCGCCGACACCGGGCACGGCCGATGGGCGCCCGGACGGCAACAAAGGGGCCAAGAAGGCGAAACACGTCGAGTCGGCTGCCGCACGCGTGCAAGTGTTCATCGAGCATTGCCTCGTCGACGCCAAGACCAGGGCCGCCCAGCAAGAAGAGAAAACTGAGGCGCGGTGGGCTGCTTTGATGACGAACAGCGTCATCAAACTCAACTTGCTCTGGACCAACGTCGCCGCGATGCTCAAAGCTCAAGACGCCAAGAAGAGGAACAACGACCTGACTTTCTTGATGGGCGGTGCTGACATGCTCCAGAGCGGAGGGCGACCTCGACGTTTGATGCATTCCTTTCGCGTCCTTCCTTTTTTTGTGCCCCGAACTATTGCCTATTCTTTCATTTGATCGCCGAACTGTGGCACTAATCGCCGAACTATTGCGATGATCGCCAGATTATGGCCTTTTTTTGGAGCGGGAACAATCAAGTTTGAATATGAAACGCGTGGCTGGGGCCTTGGGGGCGGCACATGGGGGCGTGGCTGGGGTCTTGGTTGCTCCCAGGGTCTAAAAATCACCGGGTGGACGTCCGAAAAGGCGCCGGCCTATGCGCTGGGGCTGAACGAGTGGAGATGCTCTTAGTGCTAATTGCAATTAACACTGGTGGAAACCCTGCCCACGGCCCTGCCGCTGAAGGAAAAAACCACCCATACGACCCCACCGCCCCACGCGCACCGACCCTCTCGCGCACGGCCCTCGCTCACCTCGCCCGGGTCATCCTCGCAAACCGCCCCCGACCCCGCCCCCGCCGCAATCCTGTGCACTAGGGCAGGAGGCCGTGCAAGCTCGGGGTCGCGGCCCTTGCTCATGTCGATGAATTGGGCGGGAAAGGGGGCGAGGGCATCATCTAAGTATCCATCATGGACGCCATGCATGGACGCGGAAGTCATGAGGTCGCCGGATCCATCGCTGGTAGGCTGGCTGAAGGGTAACCGGACGACGGCCGTGGGCCGGGAGCCTCGCCGTCTACCTCCACCCTTCTCTGTACTAAGCGTCAGACATCAACGTGGCCGGCGCCGTCACTGGTGCGTGCTTCGTGATGATGCGCTGCTGTTGTGGTGACTCCCGGGGGATTCAAGCATTCGACGGAGGCCAGCGGCTTGTCGGCCACCACGAGCGGAGGGAGCGAGCGGGATTTGGCCACGCCGTGGAGCGCCGGGGCCGACGGCGTCACACCATGAAACTTAAATCTGACTTCCGATCCAAAATGATCACAACATGAATATGTAAATTCTAGCCTGTTAAACTGGTGCTCTTTTTTAGAGCTTTGTTAATTAGTCATAGGCTAACATGGTTCATCATTCTTCCCGCATTGGATACATTGAGCATGTATAATAAATAATCTGTTTTTTTCTTACAATCTGAATTTATTATCGTGTAAATCAATTGTTGTCTCATAAATCTGAAGTTATACTCCTGACAGTGGTGGGGTGGGAACATGGACACTGAGTGGTTCACCTTATAATAAAATCAGGATTTCATATTCACAAGTCACATGGAGGGTGATAGCTCTCAGGTATATAGCATGTTATTGTTGGGTATCTTTGGTTCTATATTGAGAATTATATGCAGCTCTTTAATCTTCCAGTATGAACAGTCCTTTCCAAATTCAAGTGTGATTTCTGAGTATTTGCACCATGTAATGAAGAAATGTCATAACACATTATCAAGGCAATCCCATCTACATACTATTTGTTGATCTAAATATTCTTGATCTTTTTCTCTTATATTTTAGTTGTTAATTGCTTACACCATGATATTAAGACCAACAAAAGGATTGCATCTGTACAGACTGAATAAGAACACTATTTTTCTTCTTTTACAACCTATCAAGAACATTGAATCGAAAAACAATATATTATTGTCTCTACACAGCAACACAACCATAGTGACGATATAGTGTGATGTCTCGCAGTTGAAAATACAACTTGAGCGGCAACTTGATCGGACATTATTTTGATGTGGACATTATTTGGTCATCGTTTGAGACGTGCATTGTACGTGCAAGCTTACTAGTTACTTGCAAATGACACCGCGTTTCTATAATCTTTTTGCAGAAAACAATGATGGCGGTATTTGGCTTGTTTGATCAGTTTCTAACAAGTAGGCCCGGATTGTAAGGCGCTGATTTGGCCACAAATTCACATATATCCCCTTGATCTACAAAAGAAAAAAGGCAATCAACC
>NC_041393.1:736882600-736890756 GCF_002162155.2 Triticum dicoccoides | reverse complement strand
ACGAGGGCCAGCGTCGTACTGTCATCATCGGCCACGAGCCTCCGCACGGCCACGAGCCACGCCACCTGGTCCACCTCTAGCGTGTGCCACATCGTCTATCCAGGGCGTGGTGGCATCGGAGCTCGGTTTGGGGCGGCGGTGAGCTCTTGGATCCACGACGAGGAGGTTGTCCCCTGTTTTCTCCTCCCCCTCCTCCTTCCTCGCGAGTAGCACGAGCACGAGCAACGGAGCAGTAGCAGCTGCAGCGGCGGCTAACAGCATCAGTGACAAACAGTGGAGGAGCAGCGTCAGAAGCGAGGAACAGCGGCGGCAAGCAGCAGCGAGAGCAGGAAGTAGCAGCATCGGCGGAGGAGCACTCGCTGCAAGCAGCAGCGGAGCAACAACAGCGAGCAGCATAAGCAGAGCAACAGCGAGCAAGGAGATGGTCATGGCAAGCAGCGTGGTTGGGCCGGCCCATGGCTGGTAGCGGCTGCGCTAGGCAGGGGCGAGGTGTGCATCGTCTCCTTCGACGAAGAAGGGCGCGAAGGAGGAGATGAGGAGAGGCGGGGCCGGCAACGACGGGAACCGCGGGGCGGGCCATGGTCGGGTGGGTGCGGTTGGCTCCTCCCGATTGGATCGGCAGCATGGGGTTGAATGTTTTTTATTCCCTCGGTTCCAAAATAGATGACCCAACTTTATACTAACTTTGTATTAAAGTGATTATAAAATTGAGTCATCTATTTTGAAATGAAGGGAGTATTTTTTTTTATCCATGGGTGTGTGTGCAAATTGTTTGCTAGGTCGGTTTCTTACAGACTGGCCCTACTTGTCATAAAGTGATTAAATAGAACAAATCATCCTGTCAGTGTTTTTTTGCAAAATATTTACTAGGAACACGATGGCTTTTAAAAAAAATAGGGATCATATATTTTTCTGCAAAACCTAGCCGCAAATGTGGTGGTTTCTGCTTTTAATTCTATCTAGTTATATTCTCAGAAAAGAGAAAACAACTCAATGCAACGAATTACAATTCAGGTATCCAACGATGTGACCAATAGCCTGTATTCTAGATCCGGTTAAAGACAAAGATACTTAGGAGAAGAGTATAGAACTACGACAGGAGCAGGCAACCTACCTAGTTATATTCTGAGAAAACAACTCGATCCAACGAAGCCTGTATTCAAGATCTAGTTAGAACAAGATACTTATATGCATCAATTTGTTTCGATAAATACAAAACACCAAATTGTATTTCATCAAATTTCCAGCATATAGTACCAAGATATGATCCAAAAGAACGCATAGAGCTGCAGAACTGAAGGTTGATTCGGCTTTCCAAAAGAATCCCAGAAAATTAAGAGCTGGAGCACTAACCTGGAAGATCTGCAGGGATGCAGCCTTATTTGAAACAAGCTACAGGAAACAGAGGAATTGGCAGATAAACATCTAGGTAGAAATGAAGAGAGGTGCAGGAAAGGACATTAAGTACACGTCTAGATCGGTTGACTTTTGAATCCAATTGCACTTTAAAAAAAACAACCGGGTTTTTTTATACGGGAAAAAATCAAACAGATCGGTTGACTTTGGAATCCAATTGTAATTTAAAAAACCAACAGGTTTTTTTTTATACGGAAAAAAATCAAACAGAGTGGACTTTGCATCAAATAGCTTCTTTGGTGGCTAACAGGTCCAACCATGGTAGGTGAGCACTAAAATCAAACAGATCGGTCGACTTTGGAATCCAATTGTATTTTAGGTGAGCACTAAAATATGGGGAAAACTGGGAATTGGTATCCATTTTAGCTGCAAGTGAACGAACTATTCCGTCCTTCTATCCATCGTTCTCAAATCCAGACATGGGCTACTACTACCAATCCAGACATGAGCACCACTAACACTTGTGTTGGGATTTGATTTTGTACACTCCAGGGCAATTAAACTACTGCTACTACTACCACTCTACAACATTGGTTAGCAGCAACAGTACCTGCATTCCGATGGATGTTCTGATGATGTATGGACATGGACTAGATGAGCGAAATCAGCCCAATTTATCTTCAAAGAAAGGCTATGTCCCGCCTGTTGCGTGGCCGAAGCCTGCCTCGTTTACATGGCCCCGCCAATGGGCCGGCCCAACAGGACGTGCACGTTATGCAGGCGTCACACGAGTTTTTTTTACGTTTCAAAGGGATATCATAAAAACTTAAATTTACTTTTAAAAATTGTAACCACGAATTTGGAAAAATGTTAACATAGTATAAAAATTTTGTTAGCGCAGTTCTAAAAAAATGTTCGTGACATTGAAAAAAAGTTTCCGCATTCAAAACAAAATGTACGTGAAGTATTTGAAAAATCTGTAGACATTGTAACACAAATATTTGCATAGTATAAAAAAATTGTTCGTGCAATAGAAAACCGTACATGACATCTTATGGAGATATTTCTGTGTTTCAGAAAAAAAGGGTAGCGACATTGAATTTTTTTATATAAAATTTACAATAATGTTTTATGAAATAAAGATGTTTATTTCCATTAAACAATGTACACAAATTTTTAATGAAGTAACCACCTGTTATGAAAAAATACACGTGAAATTATCAAAAAAGGTATACAATGTATAAAAATGTTTGCCTAGTTTAAGAAAATCTTTATTGCCAATAAAAAAATGTACACCTTGTATTTTTGAAATGCTACCATGTAGTCAAAAAATGTGTTCAAAAATACATTAAAAATGTGCATCATATAGTTAAACAATGTCCAACATGTATCAGAAAAATGATTCACCGTGTGCTCTAAAAATGTACATTTTATACCTAGCAAGAGGTAGATACGATTTAAAAAATGATAAAAGCCACAAAGAAACAAAAAAGAGAAGCAAAAAACCCGAAGAAAACCAAGAAAGAAGCTAAGAAAAGAAAGAAACAGAACAAAAAAAGCAAAGCAAATCCAAAGAAACTATGGAAACAAATAAGTCAAATGGAAAAAGAGAACAAAACTAAAAAAAAGAAAGGAAATCGGACCGTTCTAACATATAGTGACCGCTACGAGCACTAGTAGAAAAAGGGTCAAATGTGAAGCACATTAGTGCCGGTTTGAATTTGAGCCGGCACTAATGTGTCCATTAGTGCCGGTTCCAACGGCTAGGCGGGTGGACATCATTAGTGCCGGTTTGTGGGCAACAATTAGTACCGGTTCATGCCACGAACCGGTACTAATGATGCTGTGTCAGGCTGTGGGCCCCACGAACACCTTTAGTACCGGTTCATGGCATGAACCGGTACTAGAGTTTCTTATTAAGCTGATTTTTAGTCCCACCTCGCTAGGAGAGAGGCAGTAGGAGCGGTCTATACGCCGTGAGTGCAGAGACGATGAAGGAGAGGCGCAATGCTCACCTGTAGGTTGCTTAGCTTCAAGCCTTTCGGAATAGAATAGATTGCACGGAGCTATGTGCAGTGTAGTCTACCCTATTCCGAAAGGCTTGAAGCTAATTAACGAGCATTGCGCCTTTTTTATTTTTAATAACTTATTAGAACTCCGGACTTCTTGTGTTACGGAAAAAACTGGATGCACTTCGTGTACAAACTGGACAATCTCTTTCGAAGTATCAGGGCCGGTTTCGAACGAAAACTCATCTGTTACACCGACACTTCATTTTTTAAACTTATTACAACTTCAGACTTTTTTGCGTTCAGTACGCACCATTCTAAGCCACGTCATCAATTTTCAATCCTTTCTGACATCATTTGCTCCCCTAGCACAAACCGATACTAAAGAGGTTGTGGCATGGCTATTTTTAGTCCCACCTCGCTCCCCTGGCAAGATTTTGACCACCTTAAATATGATACTTCTCAAACTATCACAAGCATTTGATCTTCATTGAATTCTATGTGTAGGATATGTGGCTGCAATAGGAGTCTTCGCCGGTTCTTAAATCGGTTGTAGATTGCTATTGATAATTTAGATTCTATACAAAAAGATCAATGATGATCAATGCATTTTTTATGTACTTCTCTATAGCAGTAGCGCGTTTTGGCTGAAAGCTGGTACTGATCAATGTATTTTTTCTGTGTTCAGATGCACAATTTAAATATGTTAATTCTCAAACTATCACAAGCATGTGGTCTTCCAACATGTTCTGACATCATTTGCTGTTTTTCAGTCACCGATTTGTTTAGATCAGAGCTAAATGACCGTGAAAATGAAAATCAATACAAAACAAACTCTGAAAATGTTGAAGGTATCATCATTTCACCCGCATAGCATGTGCGAAAGAGTAAAGAGGGTCACGGCAAAACAGAAAAAAATATATAAAAAAATTACTCAAAAATAAATAGAAGAAAACAAATAAAGCAGAAAAGAAAAAAATTATAAAAAATTACTCAAAAATAAATACAAGAAAATAAATAATGCAGAAAAGAAAAAAATTATATAAAGCAAAAATATTCATAAAGAAACTAAATACAGCAAAAAAAACTACTCACATATAAAGAGAAGAAAACAAATAAAGCAGAAAAGAAAAAACTATATAAAAAATTACCCAAAAATAAATACAAGAAAATAAATAATGCACAAAAGAAAATAATTATATAAAGCAAAAATATTCACAAAGAAACTAAATACAGCAAAAAAACTACTCAGAAATAAATAAAAGAAAACAAATAAAGCAGAAAAGAAAAAACTATATAAAAAATTACTCAAAAATAAATACAAGAAAATAAATAATGCAGAAAAGAAAAAAAATATAAAAAAAATTGTTGCGGCGCTGCCCGGTGGGCCTGCTAAACCTAGGGTGTGCAAATTCAGGCCCATAAGGGCCAGCAGGCTCACAGGGCAACGCGCCGGAGCTAGGCCCAGAAGCCTGCTATATAGAGGACTTCGAAAGGGCAACCGCGGCTGAGTTTATAAATCACTGCGGCTGCCCTTCGCTCGGCGAGGTGGAACTAAAAACAGCGCACCGCGGGTGGCAGCGCACGGCCATTAGTACCGGTTGGTGGCTCCAACCGGTACTAATGGGTTGTCCTTTAGTACCGGTTGGAGCCACCAACCGGTACTAAAGGCCCTTGTTTCCCGCCGCTTGGCCTGGCAAAATTGGCCTTTAGTACCGGTTAGTGGCTCCAACCGATACTAAAGGCCACTCCTATATATATGACACTTACAAAAATTCAGTTCCATCGACCACTTCTTCTCCACTTCTCACGCGACAACTATCGTGCCGCCCCCGCCGCGCAGTCACCTCCGCCGTGCGCCGTCGCCCCCGCAGCCCTCGCCGCCCGTCGTCGCCGTCCCCGCCGCCCCTGCCGCCCGTCGTCGCCGTCCCCTCGTTGTCGTCTCGCGCTGCCGCCCCGTACTATGTCGCCGTCTCGATCGCCCCCGGCCCGCCGCCCGTCATCACGCCGTCCCCATCGCCGACCGTACGCTGCCACACCCCGGCCCGCAAGAATTTTCACTATTCTACTAGCGCATCCCCTGCCATGCAAGAATTTTTGTCTTGGATAAGATAGGTTTCAATGATATGAAAACTATGGAGGTAAAAAGAGTTTACCTGAAAACTGAGCATGGTTATACTTTCAACGTCAAAGTATACAATGCAAAGACGTACACCTATTTTGAATGCAAAACTTGGCAAGCACTATGCAAGGCTTATGCATTTGAGCTTGATATGGTTATCACCTTTGATATTCGTCCGGAAGATGATATTGAAGGTAATAGAGACATATGGGTCGATGTGCAGACGCCTCCAGTTCTACCATTATGTGAGTTCTTCTCAACTATATTGTTGTCTTTGATATTGCTTATTCAAAAATAATTGATAACTAATTTCTATTGACAGGTTATTTCCATTCAAGCAAACATGTCCGGCGCTTGGTAGACAGGACCTACTACTGTCCCGGAGCTGAACTAAACTGCGAGGTATGTTTCATGGCTTGAGGATCTTCATACTGTAAAGACAAATTTTCTTCCTAGACTTAGAAATGTTAGTACTCAAAACTGCGACCAATAGTGATCGTATTGAACTACGGTCACATCTATTTAGGAATGATGGTAAGATTTTTACTATTTGTCCTCACTGCATCTTTTGCATACATAATTTTTTTACTAAACTTTCATTGTTAAGTATATTAATTAATTAAGTGCTATACGATGTTCTTCAACAAGGACTCCCGATGATAGTTGTGCCTCAGGGGATCGAGACTAAAGGTCGCATGTCAATTATTAGCTTACGGCCGAGATATCCTGCATTGCACATGAGTGCATTCAGGATTTCTAGAAGCGATGAATGCTTAATAGTGAAAGATTGGAGGAAAATTGTTAACGATCGTAGAGAAGTATTACGGGGCAGCAATGAGAAGCGCAGCCCACGATTAGGAGACAGGTTTATCTGCATGCTCCAGTATGATGAATCAGGAGAGCTATACATGTTATATGCTATTTTACCTGAGAGAGAGCAGCAGGAGTGGTTTAGCTAGTTCATGCTCTTAGTAATTGTCCTTTCATGTCCATGTTCTTTGTTCTGAACTTAATCTCCAAGAGTTATTTGCTTTTGTGGTGTTATATATGAACACTTATAATATCATGACAATCATTTTTGAACTCGATGATATTTTTGCTTCTGGTACAAGTGATTGTTTCTTTTTTAAGCTAGTGTTGGTGGTGATTAGATAGCGGTAATGACTATGATGATTAAATAGTGATAATGACGACTATGATGATTTTTAGCTAGCTAGCTAGCTAGAGTATATATGCCATATTCATATATATTATACTTGATCAGCTAATTAGGCGATCAAGTATAATATGAATATGGATTTAACAACTCATTATAATGTAAACCAATTACTAAATTAAATTGAAAACACAAAATAAAAGGAAAAATTAAAAAAAAAACATTTAGTACCGGTTGGTGTTACCAACCGGTACTAAAGCCCTACGCGCACTCGGGCCTGCCTCGTGCCACGTGCTTGCACTTTAGCGTCGGTTCGTGATGAACCGGTACTAAAAGGGGGGGCCTTTAGTCCCCACTCTTTAGTGCCGGTTGGCGAACCGGCACTAAAGGCCGTCACGAACCGGCACTAAAGGCCGGTTCTGCACTAATTGGCCTTTAGTACCGGTTGGTGGCTCCAACCGGTACTAAAGGCCACTCCTATATATATGACACTTACGAAAATTCAGTTCCATCGACCACTTCTTCTCCACTTGTCACGCGACAACTATCGCGCCGCCCCCGCCGCGCAGTCACCTCCGCCGTGCGCCGTCGCCCCCGCACCCCTCGCCGCCCGTCGTCGCCGTCCCCGCCGCCCCCGCCGCCCATCGTCGCTGTCCCATCGTCGTCGTCTCGCGCTGCCGCCCCGTACTATGTCGCCGTCTCGATCGCCCCCGGCCCGCCGCCCGTCATCACGCCGTCCCCGTCGCCGACCGTACGCTGCCACACCCCGGCCCGCTCGTACCCACACACACATACCACACACACACATACACACACACACACACTACACACACATGTACACACACAGCACTACGCACACACATATTTTTTACTTATTTTCTATTTTCTATTGTTTAGATTAATGTTAGATGAATTTTGTAGATAAGAATGTTAGAATGTTAATGTTAGATGAATTGGAACTAGTTTTTTTTAGTAAGAAAATTTAGCTATATTAGATTATTTGAACTAGTTGAATTAATATAATAAGTTTATTTTTAGTAAATGTTTAGTTGAACTAGTTGAATTAATAGAACTAGTTTATTTTTAGTAAGAAAATTTAGGTATATGAGATTATTTGAACTAGTTGAATTAATAGAACTAGTTTATTTTTAGTAAGAAAAGGTATATGAGATTATTTGAACTAATTGAATTAATAGAACTAGTTTATTTTTAGTAAATACTTATTTGAACTAGTTAAATTAATAGAACTAGTTTATTTTTAGTAAGAAAATTTAGGTATATGAGATTATTTGAACTAGTTGAATTAATATAACTAGTTTATTTTTAGTAAGAAAATTTAGGTATATGAGATTATTTGAGCTAGTTAAATTAATAGAACTAGTTCATTTTTAGTAAGAAAATTTAGGTGTATGAGATTATTTGAACTAGTTGAATTAATAGAACTAGTTTATTTTTAGTAAATTCTTATTTGAACTAGTTGAATTAATTGAATTAGTAAGTGTTTAATGTTTCG
>NC_041393.1:736871558-736882590 GCF_002162155.2 Triticum dicoccoides | reverse complement strand
AATTAATAGAACTAGTTTATTTTTAGTAAGAAAATGTAGGTATATGAGATTATTTAAACTAATTGAATTAATAGAACTAGTTTATTTTTAGTAAATACTTATTTGAACTAGTTAAATTAATAGAACTAGTTTATTTTTAGTAAGAAAATTTAGGTATATGAGATTATTTGAACTAGTTGAATTAATATAACTAGTTTATTTTTAGTAAGAAAATTTAGGTATATGAGATTATTTGAACTAGTTAAATTAATAGAACTAGTTCATTTTTAGTAAGAAAATTTAGGTATATGAGATTATTTGAACTAGTTGAATTAATAGAACTAGTTTATTTTTAGTAAATTCTTATTTGAACTAGTTGAATTAATTGAATTAGTAAGTGTTTAATGTTTCGCCTATATGAACATATATAGGAAATGTCGTCTGACGACGGAAAAAGTTTCATTATGTGCGAATACTGTGAAGACCTGTGCGGCCTATGCGACAGAAATTTCCTTGTTGATGATCGGCGATTCAGCATCAAGCTGGATGAGACCTTCATTCGATACAATAAGTCACAACGACAAGTCTGTTTTCGTAAGTAAGCATAACTTATATATGCTTCATTTGCCTGACTTATAATTTTTAATTTTCACTATTCTACTAGCGCATCCCCTGCCATGCAAGAATTTTTGTCTTGGATAAGATAGGTTTCAATGATATGGAAACGATGGAGGTAAAGAGAGTTTACCTGAAAACTGAGCATGGTTATACTTTCAACGTCAAAGTATACAATGCAAAGACGTACACCTATTAGGAATGCAAAACTTAGCAAGCACTATGCAAGGCTTATGCATTTGAGCTTGATATGGTTATCACCTTTGATATTCGTCCGGAAGATGATATTGAAGGTAATAGAGACATATGGGTCGATGTGCAGACGCCTCCAGTTCTACCATTATGTGAGTTCTTCTCAACTATATTGTTGTCTTTGATATTCCTTATTCAAAAATAATTGATAACTAATTTCTATTGACAGGTTATTTCCATTCAAGCAAACATGTCCGGCGCTTGGTAGACAGGACCTACTACTGTCCCGGAGCTGAACTAAACTGCGAGGTATGTTTCATGGCTTGAGGATCTTCATACTGTAAAGACAAACTTTCTTCCTGGACTTAGAAATGTTAGTACTCAAAACTGCGACCAATAGTGATCGTATTGAACTACGGTCACATCTATTTAGGAATGATGGTAAGATTTTTACTATTTGTCCTCACTGCATCTTTTGCATACATAATTTTTTTACTAAACTTTCATTGTTAAGTATATTAATTAATTAAGTACTATACGATGTTCTTCAACAAGGACTCCCGATGATAGTTGTGCCTCAGGGGATCGAGACTAAAGGTCGCATGTCAATTATTAGCTTACGGCCGAGATATCCTACATTGCACATGAGTGCATTCATGATTTCTAGAAGCGATGAATGCTTAATAGTGAAAGATTGGAGGAAAATTGTTAATGATCGTAAAGAAGTATTAGGGAGCATCAATGAGAAGCGCAGCCCACGATTAGGAGACAGGTTTATCTGCATGCTCCAGTATGATGAATCAGGAGAGCTATACATGTTATATGCTATTTTACCTGAGAGAGAGCAGCAGGAGTGGTTTAGCTAGTTCATGCTCTTAGTAATTGTCCTTTCATGTCCGTGTTCTTTGTTCTGAACTTATTCTCCAAGAGTGATTTGCTTTTGTGGTGTTATATATGAACACTTATAATATCATGACAATCATGTTTAACTCGATGATATTTTTGCTTCTGGTACAAGTGATTGTTTCTTTTTTAAGCTAGTGTTGGTGGTGATTAGATAGCGGTAATGACTATGATGATTAAATAGTGATAATGACGACTATGATGATTTTTAGCTAGCTAGCTAGCTAGAGTATATATGCCATATTCATATATATTATACTTGATCACCTAATTAGGTGATCAAGTATAATATGAATATGGATTTAACAACTCATTATAATGTAAACCAATTACTAAATTAAATTTGAAAACACAAAATTAAAGGAAAAATTAAAGAAAAACATTTAGTACCGGTTGGTGTTACCAACCGGTACTAAAGCCCTACGCGCACTCAGGCCTGGCTCGTGCCACGTGTTCGCACTTTAGCGTCGGTTCGTGATGAACCGGTACTAAAAGGGGGGGGGGGCTTTAGTCCCCACTCTAACCGGCATTAAAGGCCGTCACGAACCGGCACTAAAGGCCAGTTCTGCACTAACTGGCCTTTAGTACCGGTTGGCGGCTCCAACCGGTACTAAAGACCACTCATATATATATGATACTTACGAAAATTCAGTTCCATCGACCACTTCTTCTCCACTTCTCACGCGACAACTATCGCGCCGCCCCAGCCGCGCAGTCGCCTCCGCCGTGTGCCGTCGCCCCCGCAGCCCTTGCTGCCCGTCGTCGCCGTCCCCGCCTCCCCTGCCGCCCGTCGTCGCCGTCCCCTCATCGTCATCTCAAGCTGCCGCCCCGTACTATGTCGCCGTCTCGATCGCCCCCGACCCGCCGCCCGTCATCACGCCGTCCCTGTCGCCGACCGTACGCTGCCACACCCCGGCCCGTTCGTACCCACACACACATACCACACAGACACATACACACACACACACACACTACACACACATGTACACACACAGCACTACGCACACACATATTTTTTACTTATTTTCTGTTTTCTATTGTTTAGATTAATGTTAGATGAATTTCGTAGATAAGAATGTTAGAATGTTAATGTTGGATGAATTAGAACTAGTTTTTTTAGTAAGAAAATTTAGCTATATTAGATTATTTGAACTAGTTGAATTAATATAATAAGTTTATTTTTAGTAAATGTTTAGTTGAACTAGTTGAATTAATAGAACTAGTTTATTTTTAGTAAGAAAATTTAGGTATATGAGATTATTTGAACTAGTTGAATTAATAGAACTAGTTTATTTTTAGTAAGAAAAGGTATATGAGATTATTTGAACTAATTGAATTAATAGAACTAGTTTATTTTTAGTAAATACTTATTTGAACTAGTTAAATTAATAGAACTAGTTTATTTTTAGTAAGAAAATTTAGGTATATGAGATTATTTGAACTAGTTGAATTAATATAACTAGTTTATTTTTAGTAAGAAAATTTAGGTATATGAGATTATTTGAGCTAGTTAAATTAATAGAACTAGTTCATTTTTAGTAAGAAAATTTAGGTGTATGAGATTATTTGAACTAGTTGAATTAATAGAACTAGTTTATTTTTAGTAAATTCTTATTTGAACTAGTTGAATTAATTGAATTAGTAAGTGTTTAATGTTTCGGCTATATGAACATATATAAGAAATGTCGTCTGACGACGGAAAAAATTTCATTATGTGCGAATACTGTGAAGACCAGGGCGGTCTCTGCGACAGAAATTTCTTTGTTGATGATAGGCAATTCAGCATCAAGCTGGATGAGACCTTCGAATTCGATACAGTAAGTCACAACGACAAGTCTGTTTTCGTAAGGAAGCATAACTTATATATGCTTCATTTGCCTGACTTATAATTTTTAATTTTCACTATTCTACTAGCGCATCCCCTGCCATGCAAGAATTTTTGTCTTGGATAAGATAGGTTTCAATGATATGGAAACTATGGAGGTAAAGAGAGTTTACCTGAAAACTGAGCATGGTTATACTTTCAACGTCAAAGTATACAATGCAAAGACGTACACCTATTTTGAATGCAAAACTTGGCAAGCACTATGCAAGGCTTATGCATTTGAGCTTGATATGGTTATCATCTTTGATATTCGTCCGGAAGATGATATTGAAGGTAATAGAGACATATGGGTCGATGTGCAGACGCCTCCAGTTCTACCATTATGTGAGTTCTTCTCAACTATATTGTTGTCTTTGATATTGCTTATTCAAAAATAATTGATAACTAATTTCTATTGACAGCTTATTTCCATTCAAGCAAACATGTCCGGCGCTTGGTAGACAGGACCTACTACCGTCCCAGAGCTGAACTAAACTGCGAGGTATGTTTCATAGCTTGAGGATCTTCATACTGTAAAGACAAATTTTCTTCCTGGACTTAGAAATGTTAGTACTCAAAACTGCGACCAATAGTGATCGTATTGAACTACGGTCACATCTATTTAGGAATGATGGTAAGATTTTTACTATTTGTCCTCACTGCATCTTTTGCATACATAATTTTTTTACTAAACTTTCATTGTTAAGTATATTAATTAATTAAGTACTATACGATGTTCTTCAACAAGGACTCCCGATGATAGTTGTGCCTCAGGGGATCGAGACTAAAGGACGCATGTCAATTATTAGCTTACGGCCGAGATATCCTGCATTGCACATGAGTGCATTCAGGATTTCTAGAAGCGATGAATGCTTAATAGTGAAAGATTGGAGGAAAATTGTTAACGATCGTAGAGAAGTATTACGAGGCAGCAATGAGAAGCGCAGCCCACGATTAGGAGACAGGTTTATCTGCATGCTCCAGTATGATGAATCAGGAGAGCTATACATGTTATATGCTATTTTACCTGAGAGAGAGCAGCAGGAGTGGTTTAGCTAGTTCATGCTCTTAGTAATTGTCCTTTCATGTCCGTGTTGTTTGTTCTGAACTTAATCTCCAAGAGTGATTTGCTTTTGTGGTGTTATATATGAACACTTATAATATCATGACAATCATTTTTGAACTCGATGATATTTTTGCTTCTGGTACAAGTGATTGTTTCTTTTTTAAGCTAGTGTTGGTGGTGATTAGATAGCGGTAATGACTATGATGCTTAAATAGTGATAATGACGACTATGATGATTTTTAGCTAGCTAGCTAGCTAGGGTATATATGCCATATTCATATATATTATACTTGATCAGCTAATTAGGTGATCAAGTATAATATGAATATGGATTTAACAACTCATTATAATGTAAACCAATTACTAAATTAAATTGAAAACACAAAATAAAAGGAAAAATAAAAAAAACATTTAGTACCGGTTGGTGTTACCAACCGGTACTAAAGCCCTACGATCACTCGGGCCTGCCTCGTGCCACGTGTTTGCACTTTAGCGTCGGTTCGTGATGAACCGGTACTAAAAGGGGGGGCCTTTAGTCCCCACTCTTTAGTGCCGGTTGGCGAACCGGCACTAAAGGCCGTCAGGAACCGGCACTAAAGGCGGGTTCTGCACTAATTGGCCTTTAGTACCGGTTGGTGGCTCCAACCGGTACTAAAGGCCACTCCTATATATATGACACTTACGAAAATTCAGTTCCATCGACCACTTCTTCTCCACTTCTCACGCGACAACTATCGCGCCGCCCCCGCCGCGCAGTCACCTCCGCCGTGCGCCGTCGCCCCCGCACCCCTCGCCGCCCGTCGTCGCCGTCCCATCGTCGTCGTCTCGCGCTGCCGCCCCGTACTATGTCGCCGTCTCGATCGCCCCCGGCCCGCCGCCCGTCATCACGCCGTCCCCGTCGCCGACCGTACGCTGCCACACCCCGGCCCGCTCGTACCCACACACACATACCACACACACACATACACACACACACACACACTACACACACATGTACACACACAGCACTACGCACACACATATTTTTTACTTATTTTCTATTTTCTATTGTTTAGATTAATGTTAGATGAATTTCGTAGATAAGAATGTTAGAATGTTAATGTTAGATGAATTGGAACTAGTTTTTTTAGTAAGAAAATTTAGCTATATTAGATTATTTGAACTAGTTGAATTAATATAATAAGTTTATTTTTTGTAAATGTTTAGTTGAACTAGTTGAATTAATAGAACTAGTTTATTTTTAGTAAGAAAATTTAGGTATATGAGATTATTTGAACTAGTTGAATTAATAGAACTAGTTTATTTTTAGTAAGAAAATGTAGGTATATGAGATTATTTAAACTAATTGAATTAATAGAACTAGTTTATTTTTAGTAAATACTTATTTGAACTAGTTAAATTAATAGAACTAGTTTATTTTTAGTAAGAAAATTTAGGTATATGAGATTATTTGAACTAGTTGAATTAATATAACTAGTTTATTTTTAGTAAGAAAATTTAGGTATATGAGATTATTTGAACTAGTTAAATTAATAGAACTAGTTCATTTTTAGTAAGAAAATTTAGGTATATGAGATTATTTGAACTAGTTGAATTAATAGAACTAGTTTATTTTTAGTAAATTCTTATTTGAACTAGTTGAATTAATTGAATTAGTAAGTGTTTAATGTTTCGCCTATATGAACATATATAGGAAATGTCGTCTGACGACGGAAAAAATTTCATTATGTGCGAATACTGTGAAGACCAGTGCGGCCTGTGCGACAGAAATTTCCTTGTTGATGATCGGCGATTCAGCATCAAGCTGGATGAGACCTTCATTCGATACAGTAAGTCACAACGACAAGTCTGTTTTCGTAAGTAAGCATAACTTATATATGCTTCATTTGCCTGACTTATAATTTTTAATTTTCACTATTCTACTAGCGCATCCCCTGCCATGCAAGAATTTTTGTCTTGGATAAGATAGGTTTCAATGATATGGAAACTATGGAGGTAAAGAGAGTTTACCTAAAAACTGAGCATGGTTATACTTTCAACGTCAAAGTATACAATGCAAAGACGTACACCTATTTTGAATGCAAAACTTGGCAAGCACTATGCAAGGCTTATGCATTTGAGCTTGATATGGTTATCACCTTTGATATTCGTCCGGAAGATGATATTGAAGGTAATAGAGACATATGGGTCGATGTGCAGACGCCTCCAGTTCTACCATTATGTGAGTTCTTCTCAACTATATTGTTGTCCTTGATATTTCTTATTCAAAAATAATTGATAACTAATTTCTATTGACAGCTTATTTCCATTCAAGCAAACATGTCCGGCGCTTGGTAGACAGGACCTACTACTGTCCCGGAGCTGAACTAAACTGCGAGGTATGTTTCATGGCTTGAGGATCTTCATACTGTAAAGACAAATTTTCTTCCTGGACATAGAAATGTTAGTACTCAAAACTGCGACCAATAGTGATCGTATTGAACTACGGTCACATCTATTTAGGAATGATGGTAAGATTTTTACTATTTGTCCTCACTGCATCTTTTGCATACATAATTTTGTTTACTAAACTTTCATTGTTAAGTATATTAATTAATTAAGTACTATACGATGTTCTTCAACAAGGACTCCCGATGACAGTTGTGCCTTAGGGGATCGAGACTAAAGGTCGCATGTCAATTATTAGCTTACGGCCGAGATATCCTGCATTGCACATGAGTGCATTCATGATTTCTAGAAGCGATGAATGCTTAATAGTGAAAGATTGGAGGAAAATTGTTAACGATCGTAGAGAAGTATTATGGGGCAGCAATGAGAAGCGCAGCCCACGATTAGGAGACAGGTTTATCTGCATGCTCCAGTATGATGAATCAGGAGAGCTATACATGTTATATGCTATTTTACCTGAGAGAGAGCAGCAGGAGTGGTTTAGCTAGTTCATGCTCTTAGTACTTGTCCTTTCATGTCCGTGTTCTTTGTTCTGAACTTAATCTCCAAGAGTGATTTGCTTTTGTGGTGTTATATATGAACACTTATAATATCATGACAATCATGTCGAACTCGATGATATTTTTGCTTCTGGTACAAGTGATTGTTTCTTTTTTAAGTTAGTGTTGGTGGTGATTAGATAGCGGTAATGACTATGATGATTAAATAGTGATAATGACGACTATGATGATTTTTAGCTAGCTAGCTAGCTAGAGTATGTATGCCATATTCATATATATTATACTTGATCACCTAATTAGGTGATCAAGTATAATATGAATATGGATTTAACAACACATTATAATGTAAACCAATTACTAAATTAAATTTGAAAACACAAAATTAAAGGAAAAATTAAAGAAAAACATTTAGTACCGGTTGGTGTTACCAACCGGTACTAAAGCCCTACGCGCACTCGGGCCTGGCTCGTGCTACGTGTTTGCACTTTAGCGTCGGTTCGTGATGAACCGGTACTAAAAGGGGGGGCCTTTAGTCCCCACTCTAACTGGCATTAAAGGCCGTCACGAATCGGCACTAAAGGCCAGTTCTGCACTAATTGGCCTTTAGTACCGGTTGGCGGCTCCAACCGGTACTAAAGGCCACTCCTATATATATGACACTTACGAAAATTCAGTTCCATCGACCACTTCTTCTCCACTTCTCACGCGACAACTATCGCGCCGCCCCAGCCGCGCAGTCGCCTCCGCCGTGCGCCGTTGCCCCCGCAGCCCTCGCCGCCCGTCGTCGCCGTCCCCGCCTCCCCTGCCGCCCGTCGTCGCCGTCCCCTCGTCGTCATCTCGCGCTGCCGCCCCATACTATGTCGCCGTCTCGATCGCCCCTGACCCGCCGCCCGTCATCATGCCGTCCCTGTCGCCGACCGTACGCTGCCACACCCCGGCCCGCTCGTACCAACACACACATACCACACACACACATACACACACACACACACACTACACACACATGTACACACACAGCACTACGCACACACATATTTTTTACTTATTTTCTGTTTTCTATTGTTTAGATTAATGTTAGATGAATTTCGTAGATAAGAATGTTAGAATGTTAATGTTGGATGAATTAGAACTAGTTTTTTTAGTAAGAAAATTTAGCTATATTAGATTATTTGAACTAGTTGAATTAATATAATAAGTTTATTTTTAGTAAATGTTTAGTTGAACTAGTTGAATTAATAGAACTAGTTTATTTTTAGTAAGAAAATTTAGGTATATGAGATTATTTGAACTAGTTGAATTAATAGAACTAGTTTATTTTTAGTAAGAAAAGGTATATGAGATTATTTGAACTAATTGAATTAATAGAACTAGTTTATTTTTAGTAAATACTTATTTGAACTAGTTAAATTAATAGAACTAGTTTATTTTTAGTAAGAAAATTTAGGTATATGAGATTATTTGAACTAGTTGAATTAATATAACTAGTTTATTTTTAGTAAGAAAATTTAGGTATATGAGATTATTTGAGCTAGTTAAATTAATAGAACTAGTTCATTTTTAGTAAGAAAATTTAGGTGTATGAGATTATTTGAACTAGTTGAATTAATAGAACTAGTTTATTTTTAGTAAATTCTTATTTGAACTAGTTGAATTAATTGAATTAGTAAGTGTTTAATGTTTCGCCTATATGAACATATATAGGAAATGTCGTCTGGCGACGGAAAAAATTTCATTATGTGCGAATACTGTGAAGACCAGGGCGGTCTCTGCGACAGAAATTTCTTTGTTGATGATAGGCGATTCAGCATCAAGCTGGATGAGACCTTCGAATTCGATACAGTAAGTCACAACGAGAAGTCTGTTTTCGTAAGTAAGCATAACTTATATATGCTTCATTTGCCTGACTTATAATTTTTAATTTTCACTATTCTACTAGCGCATCCCCTGCCATGCAAGAATTTTTGTCTTGGATAAGATAGGTTTCAATGATATGGAAACTATGGAGGTAAAGAGAGTTTACCTGAAAACTGAGCATGGTTATACTTTCAACGTCAAAGTATACAATGCAAAGACGTACACCTATTTTGAATGCAAAACTTGGCAAGCACTATGCAAGGCTTATGCATTTGAGCTTGATATGGTTATCACCTTTGATATTCGTCCGGAAGATGATATTGAAGGTAATAGAGACATATGGGTCGATGTGCAGACGCCTCCAGTTCTACCATTATGTGAGTTCTTCTCAACTATATTGTTGTCTTTGATATTGCTTATTCAAAAATAATTGATAACTAATTTCTATTGACAGGTTATTTCCATTCAAGCAAACATGTCCGGCGCTTGGTAGACAGGACCTACTACTGTCCCGGAGCTGAACTAAACTGCGAGGTATGTTTCATGGCTTGAGGATCTTCATATTGTAAAGACAAATTTTCTTCCTGGACTTAGAAATGTTAGTACTCAAAACTGCGACCAATAGTGATCGTATTGAACTACGGTCACATCTATTTAGGAATGATGGTAAGATTTTTACTATTTGTCCTCACTGCATCTTTTGCATACATAATTTTGTTTACTAAACTTTCATTGTTAAGTATATTAATTAATTAAGTACTATACGATGTTCTTCAACAAGGACTCCCGATGACAGTTGTGCCTTAGGGGATCGAGACTAAAGGTCGCATGTCAATTATTAGCTTACAGCCGAGATATCCTGCATTGCACATGAGTGCATTCATGATTTCTAGAAGCGATGAATGCTTAATAGTGAAAGATTGGAGGAAAATTGTTAACGATCGTAGAGAAGTATTAGGGGGCAGCAATGAGAAGCGCAGCCCACGATTAGGAGACAGGTTTATCTGCATGCTCCAGTATGATGAATCAGGAGAGCTATACATGTTATATGCTATTTTACCTGAGAGAGAGCAGCAGGAGTGGTTTAGCTAGTTCATGCTCTTAGTACTTGTCCTTTCATGTCCGTGTTCTTTGTTCTGAACTTAATCTCCAAGAGTGATTTGCTTTTGTGGTGTTATATATGAACACTTATAATATCATGACAATCATGTTGAACTCGATGATATTTTTGCTTCTGGTACAAGTGATTGTTTCTTTTTCAAGCTAGTGTTGGTGGTGATTAGATAGCGGTAATGACTATGATGATTAAATAGTGATAATGATGACTATGATGATTTTTAGCTAGCTAGCTAGCTGGAGTATATATGCCATATTCATATATATTATACTTGATCACCTAATTAGGTGATCATGTATAATATGAATATGGATTTAACAACTCATTATAATGTAAACCAATTACTAAATTAAATTGAAAACACAAAATTAAAGGAAAAATTAAAAAAAAACATTTAGTACCGGTTGGTGTTACCAACCGGTACTAAAGCCCTACGCGCACTCGGGCCTGGCTCGTGCCACGTGTTTGCACTTTAGCGTCGGTTCGTGATGAAC
>NC_041393.1:736861111-736871384 GCF_002162155.2 Triticum dicoccoides | reverse complement strand
CCGTCACGAACCGCCACTATTTTTTTATTTTTCTTGTTGCTTTTTTTCCTCGTGTGAAGCACACCTGTGAAAAAGCTCACCTGTGCTTCGACACGAGCCATAGTTGTGCTTCGTAATGAAAAAGTACGTCCACACCTATTAACATGAGATCTACTTATGAAGATCTTAACACGGGAAACAAAACAACTTCAATAGAAACAAAACAACAACAACAACAACAACAACAACAACAACAACAACAACAACAATAACAACAATAAAGCCTTTAGTCCCATACAAGTTGGGGTAGGCTAGAGGTGAAACTCATAAGATCTCGCAACCAACTCATGCTCTGGCACATGGATAGCAAGCTTCCACGAACCCTTGTCCATAGCTAGCTCTTTCGTGATACTCCAATCCTTCAGGTCTCTCTTAGCGGACTCCTCCCATGTCAAATTCGGTCTACCCCGCCCTCTCTTGACATACTCCGCATGCTTTAGCCGTCCGCTATGCACTGGAGCTTTTGAAGGCCTGCGCTGAATATGCCGAAACCATCTCAGACGATGTTGGACAAGCTTCTCTTAAATTGGTGCTACCCCAACTCTATCTCGTATATCATCATTCCGGACTCGATCCTTCCTCATTTGGCCACACATCCATCTCAACATATGCATCTCCGCCACACCTAACTGTTGAACATGTCACTGTTTAGTTGGTAACTCTCAGCGCCATACAACATTGTGGGTCGAACCTCCGTCCTGTAGAACTTTCCTTTTAGCTTTTGTAGCACTCTCTTGTCACAGAGAATGCTAGAAGCTTGGTGCCACTTCATCCATCCGGCTTTGATTCGATGGTTCACATCTTCATCAATACCCCCATCCTCCTGCAGCATCAAGGCTAACCTCCTCCTCCTCACACCTACTAGTACTGAAACCGCACATCATGTACTCGGTTTTAGTTCTACTAAAACTAAACCCTTTCGATTCCAAGGTTTGTCTCCATAACTCTAACTTCCTATTTACCACCGTACGACTATCATCAACTAGCACTACATCATCCGCAAAGAGAATACACCACGGCATATCACCTTGTATATCCCTTGTGACCTCATCCATCACCAATGAAAAAAGATAAGGGCTCAAAGCTGACCCCTGATGCAGTCCTATGTTAATCGGGAAGTCATCAGTGTCGACATCACTTATTCGAACACTTGTCACAACATTATCGTACATGTCCTTGATGAGGGTAATGTACTTTGTTGGGACTTTGTATTTCTCCAAGGCCCACCACATGACATTCCACGGTATCTTATCATAGGCCTTCTCCAAGTCAATGAACACCATATGCAAGTCCTTCTTTTGCTCCCTATATCTCTCCATAAGTTGTCGTACCAAGAAAACGGCTTCCATGGTCGACCTCCCAGGCATGAAACCAAACTGATTTTTGGTCACGCTGGTCATTCTTCTTAAGCGGTGCTCAATGACTCTCTCCCATAGCTTCATTGTATGGCTCATCAGCTTAATTCTACGGTAATTGGTACAATTCTGAACATCCCCCTTGTTCTTGAAGATTGGTACTAATATACTCCGTCTCCATTCTTCTGGCATCTTGTTTGCCCAAAAAATGAGGTTGAAAAGCTTGGTTAGCCATACTATCGCTGTGTCCCCGAGACCTTTCCACACCTCAATGGGGATACAATCAGGGCCCATCGCATTGCCTCCTTTCATCCTTTTTAAAGCCTCCTTGACCTCAGACTCCTGGATCGCCGAACAAAACGCATGCTGGTCTCATCAAAGGAGTCGTCCATCTCAATGGTAGCACTCTCATTCTCCCCATTGAACAGCTTGTCGAAGTACTCCCGCCATCTATGCTTAATCTCGTCATCCTTCACCAAGAGTTGGCCTACTCCGTCCTTGATGCATTTGACTTGGCCAATATCCCTCGTCTTCCTCTCTCGAATCTTGGCCATCTTATAGATGTCCCTTTCGCCTTCCTTTGTGCCTAACCATTGGTAGAGGTCCTCATATGCCCGACCCCTTGCTTCAGCAACAGCTCGCTTTGCGACCTTCTTCGCCATCTTGTACTTCTCCATGTTATTTGCACTCCTATCCAGGTATAGGCGTTTGAAGCAATCTTTTTTCTCTTTAATCGCCTTCTGTACATCATCATTCCACCACCAGGTATCCTAATCTCCGCTTCCCCTTCCCCTGGACACTCCAAACTCCTTCGAGGCCACCTTACCAATGCAAGTCACCATCTTCACCCACACATTGTCCGCATCCCCTCCTTCCTCCCAAGGGCCCTCCTTAATGACCCTCTCCTTGAACGCCTGAGCTACCCCCCCCCTTGAGCTTCCACCACTTCATTCTAGCGACTTTGGCATGCTTATCCCGCTAGACACGATTCCGAAAGTGGAAGTCAGCAGCCACCAGCTTATGCTGGGGTACAACACTCTCTCCAGGTATCACCTTGCAGTCTAGGCACGCACGCCTATCTTCTCTTCTTGAGAGGATGAAATCAATCTGGCTAGAATGTTGGCCACTACTAGAAGTCACTGATGATGTTATGTACCTAGGGTAGGGTCATGGACCTATCCAGGATACCATGCCCAAGGACATCCTTAGACGAAGTTACCTTTCAGTCGACCAAGAGAGACTCCACTCGACCGGCTAGAAGACACTCGACCATGAAGACTCACTCGACCATTAGAAGTTCAGGATCTACTCTGCATCTAACCGGTCTGTAATTAAGTAGTCTTAATGGTCATGATGGCACTTTATTCAGGGCGTTACCAGTAACGCCCGACCTTAATGTACTTTAACCCTCTGCTAACGTGGGCTGGCTGGGGTCTTGGCGTCCTCTATATAAGCCACCCCCCTCCACTGGTAGAAGGGTTCGCACCCCTGTAACTAATATACACAGAAATCAGTCGACCGCCTCCGGGCTCCGAGACGTAGGGCTGTTACTTCCTCTGAGAAGGGCCTGAACTCGCTAAACACTCGTGTGTACAACTACTCCATAGCTAGGATCTTGCCTCTCCATACCTACCCCTCATTCTACTGTCAGACTAAGGACCACGACAGTTGGCGCCCACCGTGGGGCAGGTGTCTTAGTGGCTTTTTTGGAGAAATTGCAATTTGTCCGATCGCCTTCATCATGGTTTCCGGCAGAGCTCTGGTCAAGGGCCACGAGATCCGTCTCGGTGCGCTCACTTTCGTCGCCTATGACTCCGCTTGGCTCCAAGAGGCACCACTCGACATCGACACGCTCCCCGTCCGCGGGGCGATGCACTTTCGGGCGTGTGTCTGCGGCGTCCTGCTGCGGCAGCCGTCGACTCCATACCGGTCGACTCATGCGCCGTCCTCCCTCCCTGTCTCCATCCCGCGCAAGCGTTCTGGTCGGTCGAGGCTCCAGCGATGGGTGAGAAACGCAGTGGCTCGCCAATCGGCCACCACCCAAGTCGCGGCGATTGAGCTCGACGAATCTCTCTACGGCCTGTTCGACCTGTCGACTGGCTCCGTAGAGACTGCATCCGAGTGCGATAGCAGTGATCCAGTGGCGGAGGTCCTGATGGTCAACGGGCCCCGTAGTCCTCCCGGTTTCCCCCGCGGCGACGGGATGGACGACGAGGACGACCCCGCTCAGGCCCATGAAGAGTACCAACCCGAACCGCTCACTTCCCAGCAGAGGGAAGAACTTCGCCGCCGGAACATGGATGCCCTGCATACTCCCATCGCAGGAGAAACACCTGAGGCTCGTGCCCTGGAAGAGGCGCGTTTAGCCAACCTGGCTGAATGCACTCGACTGGAGAACCTTCAGCGAGCACTCGACGAGCGCGCGCGTCAACGAGTTACCAACTCCAACCGACGTCAGCTCTTTCCGCAACCAACTCAGGTATATCGAACCCCAATTCAGAATTTGGCAGCTGCAGCCCGCATAGCAGAGTCAATTCAGCCCTCTCAGTCGGAGGCTGGAAGAGGCTTGATGCAGATCAGAGATTTGCTCCGGGCGGCAGGAGATCAGAATTCAGCAGTCTCACAGTCGCGCAATAGGATTCACAGTCGATCCGTCGCCGCGAATACTGTTCAGTCGGCTCACAGTCCAAGGTCGCCTCCGAGGCGCGTGGGACGTGAAGGCCAGCGGGACCATTATGATGATCGATTTGATCGAGACGACAGGCGTCGAGTGCCCACTCCTCCTCCGAGAAGTGGATCTAACGCCCATCGGCAGCAAGATGACAGACGCCAGCTCAGTGTTAGGCAGAGAGCTCCAGTCGACCCCAGAGAACCAGGCTTTGACGCGAGATCCATTATCATGCAAGGTTTGGTCGACCGGAACAAAGCTCATAGAGGTGGCCTTGACAGAGATGTGCCACAAGCAGCTGAGTCCACGTTTCAGGTCCGGAATGTTTTAGCAGGGCAATCAGAGCCGCAGTGATACCCCCCAACTTCAGGTTGGCGACTGGGGTGAGTAAGTTCATCGGAGAGTCTAGGCCTGAAACTTGGCTCGAAGACTACCGAGTGGCTGTTCAGATTGGTGGCGGTAATGATGAGGTGGCCATGAAGCATTTGCTGCTTATGCTAGAGGGTTCGGCCAGGGCGTGGTTGAATCAGTTAGCTCCCAGCAGCATTTACACCTGGGAAGATCTTTCTCGAGTGTTCGTCAGGATGTTTGAGGGAACTTGCAAGCGACCCGCCGGATTGACTGAGCTGCAAGTTTGTGTACAAAAGTCGAGTGAAACATTGAGAGATTACATCCAGAGGTGGATCACTTTACATCATACTGTAGAGAATGTGTCAAATCATCAAGCAGTTTGCGCTTTCAAGGATGGCGTCAAGAACAGAGAGTTGAGCCTGAAGTTTGGTCGAACTGGAGATATGACCCTGAGTCGGATGATGGAAATAGCCACCAAGTACGCCAACGCCGAAGAAGAGGACCAACTCCGGAGCGGCAAGTACAAGCCGAGTCAGTCGGATAAAGGAAACTCCAGTCGGAAGCAAAAGCGGAAGGCCGAGCCAGCAACTCCTGGAGAGGCTCTGGCTGTGACACAGGGCAAATTCAAAGGGAAGCCCAAAGGATCTTGGAACCCCAAGAAGGTGAAAGATAAGGAAGGTAATGACATGATGGATCTGCCGTGTCATATCCACACGAAGAAAGACGAAGAGGGTAACTTCATCTACCCAAAATATACCACTCGCCAGTGCCGGCTCTTAATCCAGCAGTTCCAAGGGAAACAACCTAAGGACAAAGAGAAGGAGTCGGACAAGGCTGAGGACAAGGAGGACAGTGATGGAGAGTACCCTCATGTCAACTCCACTCTGATGATTTTTGCTGATGTAGAGAGCAAAAATCGACTGAAAGTGATCAACCGTGAGGTCAATATGGTTGCCCCGGCAACACCAAACTATTTGAGATGGTCGCAAACTCCCATTACTTTCGACCAGTCTGACCATCCTACTGATATTGCCACCCCTGGGAGGCAAGCTCTGGTGGTCGACCCGGTCGTCGAAGGCACTCGACTGACGAAGGTATTGATGGATGGTGGCAGCGGGTTGAATATACTGTATGCAGAGACGCTCAAGGGAATGGGCATTCCGATGTCCAGGCTCAGTTCCAGCAACATGAGTTTTCACGGAGTCATCCCAGGAAAGAAGGCTGAGTCACTCGGCCAAATAGCCCTGGATGTGGTGTTCGGCGACTCAAAGCATTTTCGCAAAGAGAAGCTGACATTTGAAGTCGTAGATTTCCGGAGCGCCTACCACGCTATCTTGGGAAGACCAGCCTACGCCCGCTTCATGGCTCGACCATGTTACGTATACCTCAAGTTAAAGATGCCTGGCCCCAAAGGCGTGATCACCGTCACTGGCAACCGTAAGAAAGCAGAAGAGTGTTTCCAGAAAGGCTCAAAGATTGCGGATGAACAGATAACAGTAGTAGAGCTAGAGGGATACAAGAAGGATGCAGATCCGAGTGATTTACTGCGGGCTAAGAAGCCCGCCACAGAGTCAGCATTTCAGTCGTCCGGTGAGACGAAGCCAGTTCACATCCACCCGACTGACCCCAATGCCACTCCGACCCATATTTCCACAACACTCGACTCCAAATAGGAAGAAGCGCTCATCCAAGTCCTCCGTGAGAACTGGGACATCTTCGGATGGAAGCCAGCTGACATGCCGGGTGTTCCCAGGGGACTGGCTGAGCATCGCCTTAGAGTCGACTCAAAAGCAAAGCCTGTTAAGGAACATCTTCGATGGTCCGCTGTTCAGAAGAAGAAAGCCATTGGCGAAGAGGTGGCTCGGTTTCTTGCAGCAGAGTTCATCCGAGTGGTATACCACTCCGAGTGGCTCGCCAATGTCGTCATGGTTCCCAAAAAGGACAATTCCCTTCGTATGTGCATTGATTTCAAACATATCAATCGGGCCTGCCCGAAAGATCATTTTCCCCTCCCTCGCATCGACCAAGTTGTCGACTAGACCGCAGGATGCGAGAGATTGTCTTTTCTAGACGCTTATTCCGGGTATCATCAGATCCGTCTGTATGGGCCTGACGAAATCAAAACAGCTTTCATCACTCCATTCGGGTGCTTCTGCTATATCACAATGCCTTTCGGCCTCAAGAATGCCGGAGCCACGTTCATGAGAATGATTCAAAAGTGTTTACTCACTCAAATCAGTCGGAATGTGGAAGCGTACATGGATGATATAGTGGTCAAGTCGCGAAAAGGTTCCGACCTATTGACTGACTTAGCTGAAACATTTGCCAATCTCAGGAGATATGATATCAAGCTCAATCCTTCAAAGTGCACATTCGGGGTACCTGGCAGAAAGTTACTCGGTTTTCTCATTTCCGAACGAGGAATCGATGCTAACCCAGAAAAAGTTGGCACCATACTCCGAATGAAACGCCCTGTGCGTGTGCACGACGTCCAGAAACTTACTGGATGCTTGGCCGCGTTAAGTCGATTCATCTCTCGCCTCGGTGAAAAGGCGTTGCCCCTTTACCGACCGATGAAAAAGGCAGACAAGTTCGAATGGACTCCAGAAGCTGATGCAGCGTTTGCCGAGTTACAAACTCTGCTCTCCACCCAGCCGGTGCTTGCTTCTCCAATCAGCAAAGAGCCTCTGTTGCTTTATATTGCAGCCACAGGACAAGTCGTCAGTACAGTACTTACGGTCGAGCGGGAAGAAGAAGGGAATGCCTTCAAAGTTCAGCGCCCAGTGTATTATCTCTCTGAAGTTTTAACCCCATCAAAGCAAAGATATCCTCATTATCAGAAGCTCGTATATGGGATCTACATGACCATGAAGAAGTTTGCTCATTATTTCTCTGATCACGACATTACAGTCGTCAGCGACGCACCATTGTCAGAAATTCTGCACAACAGAGATGCAACTGGTCGAGTGGCTAAATGGGCGATTGAACTCCTTCCCCTTGATATCAAATTCGAGGCAAAGAAAGCCATCAAGTCCCAGGCTATAGCAGATTTCCTTACCGACTGGATTGAGCAACAAGAGCCGACTCCAGTTTACTCGGAGCATTGGACCATGTTCTTTGATGGCTCTAAGATGTTAAATGGTTCTGGTGCTGGGGTTGTTTTGGTTTCCCCCCGAGGAGACAAGCTCAGATATGTGCTCCAGATCCACTTTGATTCCTCCAACAATGAAGCAGAATATGAAGCACTCTTGTATGGATTACGCATGGCCATTTCACTCGGCGTCCGTCGCCTTATGGTCTAGGGCGATTCAGATTTGGTGGTCAATCAAGTAATGAAGGAGTGGGACGTTAGAAGCCCAGCCATGACTGGATACTGCAACGCAGTGAGGAAGCTCGAAAAGAAGTTCGAAGGGTTAGAGCTCCACCACATACCCCGACTGAAAAATCAAGCAACTGACGATCTGGCGAAGATAGGATCCAAGAGAGAAGCCATCCCTAGTGATGTGTTTTTGGAACATATCCACACTCCGTCAGTCGTAGAAGATCCTTTTACCGATGAAGCCCCGCAGCCTAAGAGTGTCACGGACCCGATTGAGGTTGAAGTCCCAGCAGTGGTCGACGTGATCATGGAAGTTCTTGTGATCACTCTAGATTGGACAGTACCATATATCGCATACATCTTGAGGAAAGAGCTCTCGGAGGACGAAGAAGAGGCTCGACAGATCGTCCGCCGATCTAAAGCCTTTACTGTGATAAAGGGACAGTTGTACAGAGAAAGTGCGACTGGAGTTGGTCAGAAATGCATAACGCCAGAGGAAGGTCGAATAATCCTTGATGACATCCACTCGGGGACCTGTGGCCACCATGCGTCCTCTCGGACCATCGTGGCCAAAGCATATCGAGCCGGGTTTTATTGGCCAAGAGCGAACGAAATGGCTAAGGAGATAGTCGACAAGTGCGAGGGGTGTCAATTTTATACGAATATGTCCCACAAGCCCGCGTCAGCTTTGAAGACTATACCACTCGTCTGGCCCTTTGCAGTGTGGGGTTTGGATATGATCGGCCCTTTGAGAACAGGCAGAAGCGGTTTTACCCATGTGCTGGTAGCAGTCGACAAGTTCACTAAGTGGATCGAAGCCAAACCCATCAAGAACCTCGATGCCGGTACTGCTGTCAGCTTCATCAGAGAATTGATATTCAGATATGGGTCCCGCACAGCATCATCACTGACAACGGGTCAAACTTCGACTCCGAAGAGTTCAGAGCCTTCTGCACATCCCAGGGCACACAAGTCGACTACGCTTCAGTCGCTCATCCAAAGTCGAATGGACAAGCTGAACAAGCCAACGGTTTGATCCTCAAAGGGTTGAAGCCCCGTTTAATGCGTGATCTTAAGCATGCGGCTGGTGCATGGGTCGACAAACTTCCCTCGGTACTTTGGGGCTTAAGGACCACGCCCAACCGGTCGACTGGGAGAACTCCATTCTTCTTGGTTTACGGGGCTGAAGCAGTCTTACCGAGTGACCTTCTCCACAATGCTCCTCGAGTCGAGCTCTACACTGAAGCAAAAGCAGAACAAGCGCGGCAGGATGCAGTCGACCTGTTAGAGGAAGAGAGGGAGATGGCTCTGATCAGATCGACAATTTACCAACAAGACTTGCGTCGCTTCCACGCCAAAAACGTGAAGAGTCGAGCCTTCCAGGAAGGAGATTTAGTTCTCCAAGTGGATCAGCAGAAACCACACAAGCTTGCTCCTTCTTGGGAAGGTCCCTTCATCGTCACCAAGGTTCTCCACAATGGAGCATACCGTCTTTACAATGTCGAGCATCAGATCAACGAGCCCCGAGCTTGGAACGCGGAACTTCTCCGTCCCTTCTATACCCAAGTATTCTCTCAAACGAGTTGTAATAAAAGTACTTCTATAGTTTTTTTTATCAAAGATAAGAGATTTATAATCTTCCCTGTAATCGTTATTCCTTTTGTTTACTCAAAATAATCCCCCAGTGGGTGGCTTGGCTGTGAATCCGATTCGCTCAAGTATGTAAAGAAAAATCCTAACCGAGTGGTGAGCCAGCCTCTCACGCGAAGGCTTAGCTGCGAAATCCGTTTCGCCTAAGATAAATAAAATCCTACCGAGTGGTAAGCCAGCCTTCCACCCGGAGGCTTAGCTGCGAAATCCGTTTTGCCTAAGATAAATAAAATCCTACCGAGTGGTAAGCCAGCCTTCCACTTGGAGGCTTAGCTGCAGTCCAAGTACTCGCCTAAGACAAATAAAATCCTACCGAGTGGTAAGCCAGCCTTCCACTCGGAGGCTTAGCTGCAGTCCAAGTACTCGCCCAAGACAAATAAAATCCTACCGAGTGGTAAGCCAGCCTTCCACTCGGGGGCTTAGCTGCAGCATTGCGCTCGCCTAAGTACGAATACAACATGCGCTTCGCAAGGAGGACGAGGTGCAGGTTGACTGCTATCCTCTCCGTCCGAGCTACGCCACGAGTTCAATATGCGCTCTGCAAGGAAGACCAGGTGCCGGTCGACTGCTACCCTCTCTTTCCGAGCTGCGCCACCAATTCAAATCCTACCGAGCGGAGAGCAAACCTCCCACTCGGGAGCTTAGCTGCAGCCTAGTGCTCGCCTAAGTATATGAAATCCTACCGAGTGGAGAGCAAACCTCCCACTCGGGGGCTTAGCTGCAGCCCAGTGCTCGCCTAAGTATCTGAAATCCTACCGAGTGGAGAGCAAACCTCCCACTCGGGGGCTTAGCTGCAGCCCAGTGCTCGCCTAAGTATCTGAAATCCTACGAGTGGAGAGCAAACCTCCCACTCGGGGGCTTAGCTGCAGCCCAGTGCTCGCCTAAGTATCT
>NC_041393.1:736824792-736860681 GCF_002162155.2 Triticum dicoccoides | reverse complement strand
CTAAGTATCTGAAATCCTACCGAGTGGAGAGCAAACCTCCCACTTGAGGACTTAGCTGCAGCCCAGCGCTTGCCTAAGTATCTGAAATCCTACTGAGTGGAGAGAAAACCTCCCACTCAGGGGCTTAGCTGCAGCCCAGTGCTCGCCTAAGTATCTGAAATCCCACCGAGTGGAGAGCAAACCTCCCACTCGGGGGCTTAGCTGCAGCCCAGCGCTCGCCTAAGTATCTGAAATCCTACTGAGTGGAGAGCAGACCTCCCACTCGGAGGCTTAGCTGCAGCACAGTGCTTGCCTAAGTATCTAAATCCTACCGAGTGGAGAGCAGACCTCCCACTCAGAGGCTTAGCTGCAGCCCAGTGCTTGCCTAAGAGTATTGGGGAACAAGTCGATTGCAATAAGCGCTTCGCTTTAAACCTGCAAAGGACACCTCAAACCAAATGCAAACATATTCAGCAACGAATCCGAGTTCTGATAACACCTAACGGAACCGAGAGTGCTCAGGCGCTAGGCCTGTTAAGGTTTGTCGGTTACAAAACTCACTCGGCATACCGAGGCAAATTTAAAGTATCAAGCTCATAAGTTTTTTACCCCTGCTGCGGAGGGCTGGAAGGTGCCACAAACTCGTCTAGATCAATTCCATCTGCAATCCGAGTGGCAGCGGCAATGAAGGTCTCCATGAAAGATCTGAAGTCATGCTTCTTGGTGTTAGCCACTCTAAGGGCCACCAGCTTGTCCTCGCGTGCATCCTTGCAGTGAACGCGGACCAGAGACAGAGCAACATCCGCACCACACCTGGCCGAAGACTTCTTCCACTCCTGCACTCAACTTGGGACCTTGTTCAGTCGAGTCATCAGAGACTCGAGGTCGTTCTGGAGCGTCTCTCTTGGCCAGAGTGTTGTGTCGATGCGGGAAGTTGCGACCTTCAGCCTTGCAAGATAATCGGTGACAGCAGCAACACGAGATTCAAGCCGGAGCACATTCATGGCGACTTCATCGTTCACGGGAGAGTTGATGGGGTCAAGGTTTACTTCCAGTCGACCAGTCTCCTCTTCAAAGTTCTGACAAAAGTCTGCAAACACGACCACCGAGTCAAGACAAATAGCCGGAGGTTACAGTTAAAGTATTTGGTTGATAACAAAGGGTTACCTTCAAGCATGAGGAAGAACTTCTTTGTGAGCCCACCCAGATAAGCCTCTAGATCATTCTTCTTTCTCTTCAATTCTCCGGCCTTATCAGTCAGGGTGGTCTTGTCGTTTTTCAGTCGACTGACCTCCTGGTTGGCAGCATCAAGAGCAGCTTTCAGATTGGTGTTTTCTTCTTCAAGCTTGGTCACTGAAGCCAGCTTCTCATCAGCAAGCTTGGTCTTCTCTAAAGCAGTTTTTTGCATCTCAGCCAAGTCAAGCTCTTGTTTCTTCAGGGCATCCCTCACTTTGTCTGCAAAGTTACAGTGAAGATTAAATTGGGAAGCAAGTGAGAGGCAAAGGCAATCGTCAAAAGCCTCACCAAGCATACCTTTAGCTTCCTCCTTCGCATTCATCAAGTTTTCTTGGGCTAGTTTTAGATCGAGCTCAAGCTGAATGTGTTTGTTCTCCAACTCAGTATAACGAGCCGCAAGGTCACATGATTTCTACGAAGAACCAATCGACAAATATCAAAGACAATTCACTTCCGAGTGAATAAGGAAAAATCATAACATTTCTAAGACTACGGCCGAATGCGAACATTCGACCATAGTCTCGGGGACTACACCCAGTGGGTGCACTCAGCGTGCCCCCACTAGTTTCATCAGTTAAAGTCGACCAGTCGACCAACAAAAAAAAACGGGAGATGCTCTTCAAACTATAGTCAACTGCCCGCAGTCGACCACAGTCTCGGGGACTACACCCAGTGGGTGCACTCAGCGTGCCCCCACCGGTCTATGAATCTATCCGGTCTAGACGAGTAAGAAAAAACTTAAGACATAAAGCCTATGGTCGACTGCCAGCAGTCGACCATAGCCTTGGGGACTACACCCAGTGGGTGCACTCAGCGTGCCCCCACTCATCCGGATTTCCAATCGACACACCCAGTGGGTGTAGGACAAACTCCAAGGATTATAGAAAGAAGAGTTTGCAGATATCATATCCTAACAGAACAGGCAGTGACCGACTGACCTGAACATTACTTTGAAGAGCCGAACTGGCGTCATACGCTGCCTGGCTAGCTTCTCGTATAGCCTTCGCTTGCTCCATCATGACCCCCGCTTGGCGTATTGCTTCTAGCAGCGCTAGCTTGGTCTTCTAGAACGGGGTAGGTGGAGAAAAGCGAGGGTTGAGCGGCACTCGACGACGAAGGGCGAGCACTCGTCAACGGCACCGCAAAAGTAACGGTGGGTCGAGTGACATTGTCTCCCTCCGCGACCAACGGCTCGGGTGCCGGCACATCCTGAGTCGCCTTGCCAGCAGACGTTTTCTTGCTCTTCCTCGGCCGTGGTGGTTCTTCGTCGTCGTCGTCAGGAAGGTCAATAACAATGTTAGATGAAACTGCAGAAAGAATCAAAATTAGAGACAATGAGTCAGTCGACTGAAAATGGCGTCACAAGAGTCATACCAGGCTTCAAAGTTGCGGCATCCTCCATCTTGTGGTATTCGGCCCTCGCCAAAGTGTCGGAAGTAGCAGCGCTGCAGTTCCAAAAGACAGTCGATTGACCCATGAGTCGACCAAGAACAAGTTCATGAAATGGGGAAAGCTCGAAACTACCATTACCCTGATATTGTGGGGATCACCATCTTCATCTTCGGCAAGACCTTCGCGGGTTTCGACGGTGCCACTCGAGATTGCTTTCGGAGCCTTCTCAGTCGGCGCCGGAGAAGTCGTCCGAGGGTGCTTGGTCGACTGAGTAGCGGTCGCCGCCCCCTTACCGCGCTCAATCGCGGGATCATGGGCGAGCTTCAAACGTCTCTCCGAGCGAGGAGGCACAACTTCCTCCTCCTCCTCCTCATCTTCCTCCTCATCAGAGTCGTCATCCTCGTCGTCATCGTCAGCATTCGAGTCCCATTCCTCCGGGCTTTCGCCCCCGCTTCCTTCCTCCTCCTCAATCGGCGTCTGCGCCCCATTGGGCATCGAGTATAGCTCGGTCGTGGCCTGTCAGATAACAAAGCAGAGCAAAGATCAATCGACCAATTCACGGCAAAACAGAATGGATAGAGCCAGATGACAATCAGAAATAAGCGGTCATACCTTGTCCGGCGTATAAGTACAGTCGAGTGGCGGGATCCTCCTAGCTCCTCGAGGGTTGTCCTTGTTCCCTGTGATGGCGGCCACCCACCACTCCAGCGTGGCGTTGTCGACTGCTTCTGGATGGACCCGAGTGGTGTCTTCGGTACCACAGTACAACCACATCGGGTGGCCTCGATACTGGAGCGGTTGGATACGCCGCCTAAGGAAGACTTCCAAAAGGTCCATGCCCGTCACCCCGTCCCGAACGAGTTGGACGACGCGCTCCATCAACATTTTTACCTCGGCTTTCTCCTCGGGAAGCACCTTCAGAGAAGATGGTTTGTCCACTCGGTCCATGGAGAACGGAGGGAGACCGGTCGACTGTCCCGGCGTCGACTCGTTTTGGCAGTAGAACCAAGTCGACTGCCACCCTCTGACCGACTCAGGAAGGGTCATGGTCGGAAAAGTGCTTTTGTTCCTCAACTGAATCCCAAGACCCCCACACATCTGAATGACCTTGGTCCTCTCATCGTCCGGACTCGCCTTTTTCACTGTCTGCGAGCGGCAAGTGAATATGTACTTGAAGAGACCACAGTGCGGTCGACAACCCAGGAAGTTCTCGCACATGGACACAAAGGCAGCAAGGTAGGCGATGGAATTGGGATTGAAATGATGGAGTTGCGCCCCAAAAAAATTCAGAAACCCTCGGAAGAAGACACTCGGCGGCAGAGAGAAACCACGATCTATGTGAGTGGCTAAGAGAACACACTCACCCTCCTGCGGCTGCGGTTGACACTCGGACCCCGCGAGCCTCGCTGACCCGTGGGGGATCAGTCCCTCATTGGCTAGGTCGTTGAGGTCCTTCTCGGTGATGGTCGAGCGGATCCAGTCCCCTTGGACCCAACCCTTCGGCAGGCGGGACCTCGATGAAGATCCGCCCCGACTGGACGGTCTCCCCTTCGCTTGCCCCGCCGCCGTCGCCTTCTTCGCGCGCTCCAGAGCCGCCGTCTTTTCCTTCACCATTGTCGCCGGCGAGGCGCTCGAGAGGCGGATGAGGCGGAGGTGGGAGCAGGCGCTGTGGGCGAAGGCAGAGAGGGAAGAGAGGAGAATGGGGGGCACTGTTCAAAAACTCCTCCCCGACGCTTTATATAAAGGCGCTTCCGAGTGGCTGGCGAGTGGGTCCGAGCAGACCTGTCACATCCCGAAACAGTCGCGCACGCACGATACGTGGCGAAAAAGATGGCACGGAAATCGAGGCGTCCATGCCTTATCCCGCCCGATTGCCGCGGATCGCCCCGCTTTGCGCGCTTCCCAAATTTCAGATCCCGCAAAATCCGCTAACAGCAGATCGATCTGTCAGACGATATCCTTCCCGCGATCCGTCGCTCGGAAGTACACCAAGTCCAAAAGTCCACTCGTCAGAAGATAAGAATGGATCAAGGCGACTGAAGTACAAGTTGACGCCAGCGTCGAAAGGAATATCACCAATCCAAGACACGACTCAATCAAAATGCAGAAAATGAGTCGGAGAAAATCACCAACTCCTTCCCCATTCGAACCTCAATCCATTCGGGGGCTAATGATGATGTTATGTACCTAGGGTAGGGTCATGGACCTATCCAGGATACCATGCCCAAGGACATCCTTAGACGAAGTTACCTTTCAGTCGACCAAGAGAGACTCCACTCGACCGGCTAGAAGACACTCGACCATGAAGACTCACTCGACCATCAGAAGTTCAGGATCTACTTTGCATCTAAACGGTCTGTAATTAAGTAGTCTTAATGGTCATGATGGCACTTTATTCAGGGCGTTACCAGTAACGCCCGACCTTAATGTACTTTAACCCTCTGCTAACGTGGGCTGGCTGGGGTCTTGGCGTCCTCTATATAAGCCACCCCCCTCCACTGGTAGAAGGGTTCGCACCCCTATAACTCATATACATAGAAATCAGTCGACCGTCTCCGGGCTCCGAGACGTAGGGCTGTTACTTCCTCTGAGAAGGGCCTGAACTCGCTAAACACTCGTGTGTACAACTACTCCATAGCTAGGATCTTGCCTCTCCATACCTACCCCCCATTCTACTGTCAGACTAAGGACCACGACAGTCACCAGATGTGATTCTCTCTTTCTAAAGAGGGTGTTAGCTACAATCATGTTGTAGGCTAGAGCAAAGCTTAAGACATCTTCTCCTTGATTCCTGATGCCATAGTCAAAGCCCCCATGCGCCCCTTCAAAACATGTGTTAGATGTGCCTACGTGGCCATTGAGGTCTCCTCCTATGAAGAGCTTCTCACCAATCGGTACACTCCTAACCATGTCTTCAGGCCTTTCCAGAACTCCCTCTTGGTGTTCTCTTTGTAGCCAACTTGCGGGGCATACGTGCTGATAACATTGAGAACCAAGTCCTCAACTACCAGCTTGACCAGGATAATCCGGTCCCCACGTCTTTTGACGTCTACCACTCCATACTTGACGCTCTTGTTGATCAAGATGTCTACGCCATTTCTGTTTGCAGCCGTCCCCGTGTGCCACAGCTTGAAGCCAGTTTCCTCCACCTCCTTCGCCTTCTGTCCACTTCATTTGGTTTCTTGGACGCAAAGGATATCAACACCTCTCCTCATCGCTGCATCAACTAGCTCCCAAAGCATCCCTGTCAGAGACCCTACATTCCAACTACCTAAGCGAATCCTCCTAGGCTCGGCTAGCTTCCTTATCCTTTGCACTCCTGGAGTCAAATGCGAAAACCCTTGTTCATTTTCCACTACATCCGGGCGCCGATGTAGCGCGCCACTAAGGAAGCGACGATCCAATCCTTGCTCACTTGCCACCGTACCCGGATCAAGATACGGCGCGCCACCTTGGGGGTGATGGTCCGGCCCTTGCCCATTTTCCACCACACCCGGGTTTCGATGTAGCGCGTCGCTGAGAGGGTTACGCCCCAATGAAAATCTTTTGGGTTTCATCTCCATAAGAGTGGTTGAGTTTTTACGTTGGCTCACCAAGCCTATCACAGCCCTCCTTTACCCGAGCTTGGACCGGCTATGTTGAGACAACATAGGCGGAGTTTTGAATAAAAACAAAATAATTGCAAAAAAATATTATAAAGAAATAGATTTGTACAATCTGAGGAAGAAAAACAGGAAGAAAGAAACTGCAATTAATGAAGCACACGAGGCGAGCCCCCACCTGTATTTGGTCGCAAAAGCTAGTCTTAGATATCCATGCGTTGTATTCTCCGCCAACCGCAACCGACTAACAGTTCATAAATAAATTAAACTTGTACACAAAGAACATTAGAGAAATCCAAATTGCAACCCTAATGTATGGAATTTTCATTGTATTGAACATTCCTATCTCCTAGTTGGGCTGCAGCCTTGGGAGAAGCCAGGAGAGCTCCCATTTGTGTTCGCCAGGTGAAGCGTGAAGCTGGCTGGAGAAGCCAGATTCAACGATAAAGGGTTTCCCCGCTTTATATTATAAAGCAATAGCCGAGTATACAACCACCAATACAACAAAAAAGAAATAAGAAGAAGAAGAAGAAAGAAGGCGACAAAAGAATACAAGATGCTACCGAACAACAATAATCCTGACTACACCTAGAACCAGCTAGGACAGCGAGGACCCTAGCAACTTCAGGACATGCCGCCGATATGCTCATGAGAAAGGAACAACACACCGCCAAAGGAAGAGCACGGCCATCAACTCCCATACCGTTGCCCGGCCATCCGTCTCGATAACTAGAAGAGCTCACCCCTGAGCCCGGATGGACTGCGAGACGACGGCAACACGGCCACCACGCCGGCAAAGCCACACCAATCATCACCACCGCCTCGGGCCACAACCACAAGGATCACTGAATTTTGTCGAGCATGACCAACAGCGATGGAGGGCTGTCGGGTTTCAGCAAGCTGTGAACTACACAGGTAGATGGAAAATTTCAAAAATGAAATTGTCGATGTCTACGGTCATCTGCCAGAGAGCAATCCTTGGTACAGAGATACAGATTTTCCTCAAGAGTGAAGAATCCAGAGAAGCCAATTTCGAAGATGAAAGCAACATAAAGAAACTACAAGGATGGGTGAAACCATCGCAACTCTTATCACAGCCAATGGTGCAACTGCAGAACGGGCAGGTGGACCAAGCAAATCAAGGACGAACCCCATATCACACGCGACAATAGGCGAGATGGCTGTTGTTGTCGGAGGTGCGATGTTGGGTGTGGGGCAACTTGGAGCAAGGAGCATGATTAAAAGAGATTGTTCGCTCCATGTTGATGGGTGTTATGGTTGCACTACTAGGAAAAGGGCTATAGATGAAATAGACACTAATGGCGCATCAGACATGTGGTGCGCCACTACTATATACTAATGGCGCATCATGTGTTGGTGAGCCATTAGTGTCCAAATACTAATGCGCACCACATCCACGGTGCGCCATTAGTAACAATTTTTTTTCAAAACTAGTAATAGCGCACCAGGGGATAGTGCGTCATTACTAGTTAAACTAGTAATGGCGCACCACATCCACGGTGCGCCATTAGTAAAAAAAATTCAATTTTTTTTCAAATTTTTTTATTTTTTCCAAAACTAGGAATGACGCACCAGGGGATAGTGCGCCATTACTAGTTAAACTAGTAATGACGCACCACATCCGCGGTGCGCCACTAGTAAATTTTTTTCAATTTTTTTTTATTTTTTTTCAAAAGTAGTAATGGCACACCGTGGGAGTGGTGCACCATTACTAGCCCATGGTGCGCCATTACTAACTTGGCCCAAAAATTCCCCCGAGTGCAAACCCCCCTCGTGGACCGCCTTTTCAGTTTTAAAAAAATAAAAGAAAATGATGAAAATGTCGAAAAAAAGAAAATAAGTTTCATGTGTGATATGTGGTCTAGTTGTTGGGAAAATTTACAAATATGAATTTTGACTTTATTTGCAAAATCTCTCTAGAATTTGTAAAATGGGCATAACTTTTGCATACGAACTCGGATTAAAAAGTTTTCTTTATGAAAAATCATCTACTCGAAAAGTTAACAGAAAAAAGTTACGGGCCTTTTAAGATCTGGAGGCAAAAAAATTCAAAAAATTTCAAACTTACTAGTGGCGCACCGTTTGCTAGGTGCGCCACTAGTAACAGAAAAAAAAATTAGTTTCGATTTTTTTTTCAAAATATGGTACGTAATATGAACGGAAGTTTGAAATAATTTTTCGAAATTTCATCACACTCATGAACATGAACAAAGTCCTAAACATCAAAAAGGTTTAATAGGATTGATATGCTAGATATATCAACAAGTGCCTGTGAAGTGAGCTGGTGCTGGGGTTGGATAGAACTTTGAAGTTAAGCGTGCTTGCGCTGGAGTAGTGTGAGGATGGGTGACCTTTCGGGAAGATTGACCTGAGATTAAGCATATTGACCCAAGATTAATAAAAAAATACTAGTGGCGTGGTACTAGTGGCGCACCAGTAGTGCGCCACTAATAGGCCTTTTCCTAGTATTTGTTGAGTTCATCCTGTGATGCAGAGGCCGGTGTAATCCCCTTCTCAAAATTTTTTGTTGATGGGTGTTGGATCTCATGCTGTGATTGCTAGTGGTGCATCAGTAGCTTTGGTTCTGCTGTGAAACCGTTACTCTGGTGATAAGGCCAGCTGTAGGCATGTTCCTCTTTTATGTGTGCTTTGCTTTTGTGTAGATTGTTTGTTTGAACTTTGTAAAACTGTTTGCGGTTTCTATACTGGATATTCATGGTTGTTTCAAAACTCTTGGTTCTTGCCCATGGCTCTCTTGAATGCAGACTCTGCAGTCTTCAGGACACGTTCTGCCTTGCTAGCCAACGGCTTTCACGGATCCAGATCCTGCATCATCAAAAGCCACGTTGCTCGGCTGCCCCGATTATTCTAGAAACCTCCATGAAGTTTGCCAGGCCAGGTGTTCAATGCCGACAAGTGAACCATCATACTGTTCTCCTCAGTGGGGATAGAACCCTAGTTTGAGGCTATGAAGACTGGTTGAGCTTACGTCGCAGCACACCACACCGAAACTCAAAAACCCAAGAGCATCAAACTTTGCAGGTGTGTAGATGATTTGTCCTGTGATCGGTCGCTGGACGTGCAACGACGAGAGAACAGTGAGGAACAATGATCTTCTCAGGCTATTTATATCATCACTTTGTGGCTCTCTAAATACAAATTTCAGAATGCAGAGGTTGGCCTAAACCGTCCAGTCCACTTGTGGATACCACAAGTAGGTGACAACCACCCAGATTATCCTCACTGAATGTGGGGATGAACATTATTCTCTCAAATAGCTTTCTATGTTTAGAATAACATTCGCTGGAATAGCTGCTACTCTAGCATCAGTTTCAAAGTGTTTCCAAATGTTTTGGACCTTGCATCAGATCTGGAGGATGTGTGGTGTCGTTGCGTGTGACCGGCAAAGATCTTAGTAGAACCTTAAAACACCAGTGCTCGGTTCATCAGCCCCCATACAGAGGATGACAGATCAAAGAACTTTAAAACTCCAAAATGGAAGAGTAGTAGCCATTTAGTGAAGTAATGGCGAGTGACCGAACTTGCAACAGTTCGATACCTTCTGGTCTAGTTGCATATGTTGCACTGTCGAATTGAATGGGACTGACGACTGACCTTGTTAGAAAACCATACTGTCCATTCAGAATGACCTATTACAGTGATATAAAATTATCATCTCTTGACTTTGATGTAATAATAAGTTCATCCATTGTGTGATGCACTGCAAAGTACAGTAATATACCTCGTTACGATAGTCCAAAGAAATCAATGAAACTAATAATTTACACATGGTACATTGGACTGTCGAGCAGCAGAGAGCAACTCTCAAGCAACAACGCCACCTAGCCAGATCATTTTCTGCTCTCAAGCTCTAACTACTCCCTGCAGCTGAGTTGTGCGTACCAAGAGTTAATCTTGGCGATAGAGTTGCCTAATTGTGCTCCAAGCACTCAACCATCCAAATCTTTAGATCTCAGAATACCTGAGAATATCAGGTGCTATGGGAGGGAGCCTTCTCCCATGCTCCAGGAGCTTATGACCTGTTGGATTTGAGGTCCAATGGTAATCTCAGGTGGTCCGACAAATTTGCAAAAAGACCATCAAAAGTCCCGTGGATCTCAGCCGAGCTCGTTGTGGAGCATCTGATACTCCTCAGAATACATCATGTTGGTGTCAGCATTTTTTAGCTTTTTCTTTCTTTCTTGCATGCATGCTCTCCACGTTTGTATCCAACAGGATTTCCCAATCTGCTGCTGATACAGAATCCTCAGTCTTGCCCTCGCCACCACCATGTTCTTCATCGCCAATTTCCATCACTGATAGTGCATCGTTATGTGCAACCGCGACCCTAACATTTAAAGGAGCATGTGCTTTAGTACTTGTCCGGCATCAGAAGGAATAAGAACATGGATATAGCTAAGCAGGCAGTCTGTGATGATGATCTGTAGGCAGAAGAAATAATAACAAGAACAGCAAATACTAGTTACCTTCGCGACCCTGCCAAACATGCGAGACCTTCGACCCTTTCACGGCCATGAATGTTCAGTATCCTCTTGAGCCTGGGGAATATGAAGCAATCGCTTGTTTACCATAAATGTTAACCAAATCACAAGGGAAACATGTTTGGTATGTGAGAGCTTGCCAAATACTCCCTCCATTCCGATTTACTCGTCTTGGTTTTAGTTCAAATTTGAACTAAAACC
Source organism: Triticum dicoccoides (assembly GCF_002162155.2). NCBI lineage: Eukaryota > Viridiplantae > Streptophyta > Magnoliopsida > Poales > Poaceae > Triticum > Triticum dicoccoides. The sequence continues at coordinate 736,849,748 of NC_041393.1, read as the reverse complement.
ACGACGAGTAAATCGGAACGGAGGGAGTAGTTGTCTATCGTAATATTTTGTAATACACAATCTATGATAGTATTAGTTGTAATGAGATGTAGGGCATGTGCTTGTTTCGTAAGGGCATACTTTGGTAATTACCTGAAATTAACGGAGCACCACAAATAAACATGACCGTCTTCTGTACCTGCTATTAGAACGGGAAGATTGGGATGGGAAACGACAGAAAGAACTGCGGATCTATGCGGTAGTGTACGAGCACACTCATTCTTCTGCATGTCCCATATCTTTATTAGAAAAACAAGGCATGCATATTAGAACGTTATGTGTGTATTGTCATTGTATTAGTATACATCTCAAAGAAATAGCAGACCTTGGCGGTCTTGTCCAAAGAGCCAGTAACCAAATACTTCCAACTGTCACATGTGAAGAAATCTAGGCACCTCACGTTATGCGAATGCCCAGACAGACTATACTTGTATTTGGTAGAATCAAGACTCCAAACCTGAACACCAATCATAAGAGCTTTCAATCAAGGTATGGTAGAAAAGGAAACGTACTCCATCTTAGAAAGAATGAAGAGAGAGAAAGTAAAACCTGTATTGTGTGATCCTTCAAACTATCAGTAAAACTAACAAAACTGTTGGGGTCCTCTGGGTTAAATGCGACTCCACAAACATAGCCCCAGTGTTCTTCAAATGTTCGTATGCACTTCTAGTCCCAGTCCCAAAGCCTTATTTGTGCACGAGATCCTGACAGCACATACGGCTGGGTCGGATGAATGGCTAGTGAACGAACACCAAGATTGTGAGCTTTGAAACTCGTGATTTTTTCCATTTTATTTCCATACTCGTACACATGAACAAAACCATCACTTGACCCAGCCAGAAACCATCGCTTTCGAGCAATGAATTTAACACAAACTGCAGTGAGAATGATCAACTAATTAGCATATCAGTGCACCGCAGGAGAAACACGTGTTAACACTTAACAAATAAGTCTGAAGGATACCTATTTGCGACCTTGAGGCTTCAACCAACCCTACCGATTCCTGTTGATATATAAAATACAAATAAGTCATTTGTTTGTCTAAGGTGAATAAAAGAAGAGAAAAGAATGGTATATTTGCCAATACAAATTTGGGCTTTTTTTGAAGACCCTTTACATTTACCCAGGGTATTGAAATGCTACCACAAGAAAAGGGATATATGGTGTAACGGTTTTTCTGGCTTTTGGTGAGAACTTTAATAATATGTTATGTTATGGCTTTCCCACAAAATAAGAAAAAATGTTACGGCTTCTGTCGACCATCACCAAATTTAGGCAATGGTATTTGGAAATCTCTGTCCTGCGTATTCGAGAAAAAAATCGGTATTTGGCAATCAACAGATGTTCATATGTACTAACTGGTGCATATATCTTTTTGATGGAGATGCCAGGAGGCAATTAAACTCTTCTGTGATCTATAAAAGAAAACTACTAACTGATCACATAATACAGTAACATACCTGTAGGCCATAGTTCTGCATGTGAATATACCCAAATGAGCCTGTTACAATTCTGTATGACAAGAAGATGAGGACGCATCCAATGCACTAACTTGAAAAATGAGGTTTAAACATTCAAATGCCCATATTATGATATGCACTCACAATGGTTCTGTCTGATTTGCATCCATGGAATGGATCAAATCTGTATCCTCCACCGATATGATCTGACCAAATGAAGTTCTTGTCAACACTACAGGAACCACCTTCAAAATGGATCTAGGGATGAGAAGTAAAAAAAAAACCCAACATACCTTTATTAGAGGGAGGGTTGCGTGCTGCATCATCAATGCATGAAAAAGAAGAGAAACAAAAGGAAGCATCAGTATAGTACAACTCATCAATGAAGGAGCATTATTCTAATGTCACAATGCAATTGGACACATAAATGGATTTTGCTGGGATCTCTGCCCTGACCATTTTGAGTCATCTATGTGATATAATGTAACTAAGGACTTCTCTCAGTTAGCATGGCACAATTTGAAATAGTATGAGTCACTTCTGGTACAACAAGAATTGGTTATGTTATTTTGTTGTTGTAAAAGATTTATTCAAGAAACACATCAATATTTCAAGAAATTATATTTTTTATTACAAACTTCCCAGACCAATTTTTTTTCATGGGCTCACGGCTCAGTAATTATTGCCCAGCCATTTAATCATAACCTATCCTTCACGTATGGATGCTATATATGTTCCATACGTACTGCTGAAACATTCCGTTTCAGTAGGTAAAACAGAATGTAAGAGACCATGTTCTGTAGCATCCTAAATACCGATCAGTTTTGGTAGTCTGGCGACTGGCAGCATAGATGAGGTGATAAGACATAGACTCACAGCAGCAAAAAGTCCAACCTTTCTAGTGCATTACATCACATGGTATGCACAGTTTCAGCCAAACAAGGTTGAACACCCCTAGTAACCCATACTTCACTTATCCCAACTGAGCAGAAAATAAGTGTTTACTTGAAAAAACTGACCTCGAATGCCGTCTCTCCTTGTGAGGCACAAACAGCTTTCAATGACACCTTGTGCACCGTATTCCCTAACCCGTTGACGTCCTTAAAACGTTCTTTGCAAATGTATTTGGCATCACTACATAATGAATCATCACCAATTGTACTGCTCTGCAGGATTAACTCTATGGTTCTTTCTTCTGGTAGGTTTTTGTGTTTATTGATTGTCACAACGAGAGTGTAAGTGGACCTCGGGGCAACAATTCCATACAATGGCAGACATAAGAAAGATGACTTGTTATCGCTCTTCTCCTTGAGCACAAATACCAAATTTTCAACTGTGTTGTTTGTTAGTTCGAGTGAACATGGGATCAACTTGTTGGGTTCGAAGCGAAAGTGGAGCTCAAGTGGGCAGACCTCAAGAATGGTGCTTGAGCCTAGGATTACCTGTAAGAAAAGAGATCATGTAGTTGCCCATTCTGACATTTGACTTGCTTAATTTGCTGCCATATTGTTACTGTTTTTGCAACGTTATTCAGAACAGACAAGTCTTATTAGCATCTCACCTCAGTCTCAGTGGTTGTGTCATGTGCCGAGTGTGTCTCACTAGAATCTTTTGCCCCCTCTGGATAATTTCCATTGCCTATGTTTGATTCACACAAAAGCACCGGGGAAACCGGCGACGATAGTGCTTGATGCCGCTGCACCTGCTGGTTGTTGGGCAGGGGACATACCCTGACCCGCCGCCGGAGACCCGGGGCGCCCACCACCCCTGCTTGCCCCCATTGTAGGTCTGACAAAATATCATCGGACGTCACCTCACCCACCAATTTACCATCTGTCTTGTTGATGAACAGGTCTTCAGTCACACTATGGGGTGCGAGATCCTTGCTCGCAGTACTTACACCCAACTTGTTTGTGCACTGCCTATCCAATGGAAACTCTTCACAGGCTTCCACCTATATACAAAAAAACATAAATGGAGAGACTTTAAATAAAATCACTTAATTAAATTTATTCTTGTTGATTTCACATTTCATGAATCTCGATCTTTTCATTAAGAAAGAGCATATAAGACAGTTTGATCTACATGCACCACGACTGCTATAGTGTATTAAGTTTGTATTTAAAATATTTTCAATTATATAGAACTTGTGTGGTTAACATCGGATGAAGTTCCTATTCATGCATGTTTAATTCTTGAGGTAATTGCTTTTCTTTACAAGTAACTTACTTGATTTTTCTTCAACTGCAAGTTGATTTGTTTTTTTAAATTATAAGAAAAATGGATATGCTTGTATACACTACACCCGCACACACGCACAAACACCCTAAACATACCAAGAACTGAGGGAAACTAGGATACATTATGAATGACACAAATTGCAGAAGATGCATAGAGTAAAATGGAATACCTTTACAAGTTAGTATTTTTATTTGATAAAAGTATATTTTTCATCCCTCAAGTTTGCCAAAATTCTACATCGGGCTCGTCAAGAATTTTCGGGCAACAATCGGTCCCTCAAGTCTCAAAACCAGGTAAGTTTTTCCCAAAATGAGATTTGAGTAGAAAATTGGAGATGTGGAAGCGGTTTTCTCTCTTTTCCATAATGACATGATGATGCTGCCCCAGCCCACTGCCGCCACCTTGTCGGCGAAGCCGTTGGGGATCTTCAATGTCTCCAACACTCTCACAGCCCACAGGAATAGTGCCGCTATTATAATGGCCCTTGACCACCTCGGACATCTACATCGGCCTTAGCACAACAATTCTGCGAAAGGAGACACGGGCGATGGAGCCGAACGACATGCATCCATAAAATGAACTCCACATGCATAACGACGGGTTCTTGTCGATGTAGTGCATAGAGGGGGAGGTGAGGGTGACACGGCGAGTTCGTGCCAGTTGGAGCCTCGTCAGCGTCGTCGAGGGGAGGGGATGGGTGGCGGCTCTCTCCTCTGTCACCGGCAGTGTTGCATATCAAAGGGAGGGGCTGTGATGCGGCCCTCTTTAGGTTCGTCGGTGCCGACCAGCATGGCCACCCGCGCAGACAAATCTGAGGTGTGCTGGTGTCGGCTCACCACCACGGCGGATCTGCCACTGGTGAAAGGAGCGCGGCCGGCGGCACAAATGGATGGTTTGGTGGGGGTATGGTGCCGGCGGTGGCGCATGTAGGCGATCGGTTTTCCTCAGCTGTAGGCGCAGGTATGTGGTGCAGCAGGAGGAGAGAGAAAATCAGGGACACGTGGCCGGTTTTGCTCTCTAATTTGGTTATGGAATAATCGTGCCGGTTTTGAGACTTGAGGAACCAAATGTAGCTCAAAAAATGTTGAGGGACCAGATATCGACCTTCAGTAAACTTGAGAAACGAAAATATACTTTTCCCTTTTAAATAATTAGTGATCTCACCTCAGCTGTTGTGTCACTAGCTAGTTGTGGCACACTGGTGGCCTTCACTTCCTCTTGATAATTCTGACTGACTGTGCTCGATTCCAATAAATGCGTTGTTGAACAAGTTTTCCGTGATAGTTGGGATGAAGTCTCGTCCACCACTTTGCCATCTATCTCGTTCTTGAACAAGTCTTCCGTGACACTCGGCATTGTTAGATCCTTGCATGTAGTAGTGTTTAGTACCAGCAACTTGTCCGTGTACTGCATATCCGACGGCAACTCTTCAGGGGCTTCCATCTACACACACACACACATGTACGTACACAACTGATGAGACTTGTCAACAAACCAAATGAAGGTTCGCCGGGTAAAGTTTCTTTGTGATGATTTGATACATGGAATTTTTTTTTTAAAAAAGGAAAAGAGCATAAATAAGTCACGCTCCAATCCACATACAGTAGGACTTGGTATAATTTAAAAAGGAAAAGAGCTCATGTAGTTGTGCATTCCAACATATGAATTGCTTAAGTTGCTGCCATATTGTAAATGTTACTTGAACAATTATTCAGTACACACAAGTTCAATTTGTGCTGGCTGCTGGTAATCAATTGGTCATAGCTTTGCAAGACAGTATTCTTAGTTAGCGATCTCACCTCAATCTCAGTGGTTATGTCATGTGCTGATTGTGCCCCCTCTAGACAATTTTGATTGTGTATGCTTGACTCCCACAAGTGTGTTGGTGACAAACCCCTATCAGATTTCACCTCATCCACCAATTCACTATGGGGTGCAAGATCGTTGCTCAAAGTATTTACAACCAACTTGTCCGTGCACTGCATATCCAATGGCAACTCTTCACAGGCTTCCATCTATATACAAGTACATACAAATGGAAAGACTTTCAACAACAAAATTACTAATAACATAATTAAGTTAATTCTTTAAGTTGCATGAATCTTCATCTTTTCATTAAGGAAAAGAAGCACAAGACAGTTTGATCTACATGCACTGGTGTAACATGTTTATATTTAAGACATTTTTAATTTGACACGGCTCGGGCGAATAACATAATACATATCTATTGGTTTTTTCATTCAAATGTTATAGAAATATTTTAAGATCGCTTTTATTTTGGCCAACATGAATTTGACCCCTCAATAACAGAAACACTTGACAGTTTTTCTAATTCTCAGTTTTCTGAATTTTTCATAGATCTCTGTGACATAGAATTGCACATCATTAATCGTAAAAATTTCTCTTAGTGAAAAATATGTGATCTTAGCAAAATGTTAGTGTAATTTTTAGGCTACAGGTTATAAGAGGAGTGAGGTGCAGATGAAGATGGTTGAAATGGACGATCCCATATGCTTCACTTTGTATCTCTAAGTTGATAGAATATGCTTTGATTACTGGAACAAACTCACCTCACAAGACATCTTCCCCTTATGAGAATAAATAGCTTTCAAGGGGACCGTATGCACCGCTTTCTCAACCTTTTTAGCTTTCTCAAAATAATTGTCCCACTCATGTCCTCTTTTATAAGGCGTGATATACTCATTACTTATAACAGTCTGCAGTATTAAATCAACCTCTCTTTCTGTTGGCAAGCTTCCCCTTTTATCAGTTCTCACAACAAGAGTGTAAGTTGACCTCGGGGCCACAATGCCATATAGTGGCAGCTTCAGAAAGCACATCCAGTTATATCTCTTCTCCATAAGCCTAAACACCACTTGATTATTATTTCTGTTAGTTAGATGCAGTAAACATGTGATCAACTGGTTGGGTTCGACGGGGAAGTTGAGCTCGGGTGGGTGGACATCGAGAAGTTTGCTACAGATTGCAATTATCTGCAATAGAACTTGTGTGGTTAATATCCAAAGAAGTTACTATCCATACATGATTAATTCTTGAGGTAATTGCTCTTCCTCACAAGTAATTTACTTATAAACTACAGGTTGATTTTTAATGATTATTACAAGGAAAATAAATATGTGTGCACACACCACAAGAGATTTGGCTTTCGGATTTTGTTTTTTGCCTGCCCTCACCAAAATGTGCAAATATCACCCATCTCGAAAAATTTCGATCAAATTTCGGACGAAAAGCAAAGAACAAAATTTGAATTTTTGGACGAAATTGGACAATGCAACCTAAATTTGAATATTTAACCTAATTTCCTGAAATTCAGAAGGTTTTGTTCCAGTAAATATTCTTACTGGCCCTGAACGAAATGGGTGTGTTTCGCCTGAAATTTGAAAATTTCGGGCGAAATCCAAACTTTGCCCACCACGACCACCGCGCACGCACAAACACGTGGGTAGACCACCCTAAACATACCAAAAATTGATGGAAACAAGGATACATCCATGAATACCACAACTTGCTAGATGCACAAATAACTGAGGGTGCCTAGAATCAAGTAGAATACCCTTTGCAAGTTAGTATTCTTAAATAATTAGTGATCTCACCTCAGGTGTTGTACCACTAGCTACTTGTGGCTTGCTGGATTCCTTCTCCTCCTCTTGATAATTCTGATTGTTTGTACTCAACTCCAATGAAGGCGCTGGTAAAAAACCCTCATAAGTAGCCTCATCCACCGCTTTGCCATCTATCCTGTAGTTGAACATATCTTCTGTGACACTCAGGGGTGTGAGATCTTTGCATGCAGTAGTGTTTTGTACCAGCAGCTTGTCCGTGTACAGCGTATTGGATGTCAACTCTTCATGGGCCTCCATCTACACACAACCATGCACACAGGCACAACTGATAAGACTTGTCAACAAACAAAATGAAGGCTCACCGGGCATAGTTTCTTCTTGATGATTTCATACATGGTTTTTTTAAAGGAAAAGAAGCATAAGTCAGTCGGATCCACATACAGTGGGACTAGTATAATGTAAACTATATTTAGAAGAACCAACTTAATCATAATGTTTATTAATTATCCGGCACTCAACTATAACCAAAGATCATTTGGGGTGACCCCTACTCAAATAGACATATCTTTGCAAGTTAGTATTTTTAGTTAGCTCACCTCACTGGTTTTCTCATTTGCTTGTTCTGGCGTACTAGACTCCTTCACTGCATGTTTGTGATTCTGAGTGCATGTGCTTGACTCTGACAAGGGTGTTGTCGGTGACCAACCCTCCTGGTGTTTTTTCACGTCCCCCACTTTGCCATCAGTCTCTTTGCCGAACATGTCTTCACTGTTACTGTGTGGTATCAGTTCCTTGCTTATAGTAGTGTGTAGAACCAGCAACCTGTCCTTGCACTGCATTTCAAAAGGTAACTCTTCGCGGGCTTCCATCTATGCTGACACAACTAGTTAGACTTACAATAATAAAAATTAAGAATCACATGTGTAAGTTCTTGCTGATTTGATATTCATAAATCTAGGACACATTTATAAAAATGAAGAAAAGAAAGAATAGGAAACATAAGTCAATTTGATGTGGGTATACAAGGACCGTTGTAGTGCAAATTATCTCTATTATTAAAGGCAAGCTGGTGTTAGTACATCACCAAATGTTGTTGCATGCCCCCTCCCATTTGTTAGGAATAATCTAAACCAAATCGGTGTTTTCCTTTACTTGTCCTACTGGAGACCATGTTCTACATTAACTCAATCAAATCTTACCAAAATCATGTCCTGCATTAACTCAATCAAATAAAATAAAATCTTCCCAAAACCTCAATTAAATCAAAATTTCCTTGCCAAACCAGATCAAATCAGATCTTACCAAACCTCAACTAAACCAAAACTTTTTTGTCTTTCGCTACCCACTCTCAAATCAAATCAAATCTTAATAAAATCTTGAATATGATGGATGTAACGTATATGTTGAACACAGTTGGTGTTTAACCACTAGAATATGTATTGCCCCCGTTGCAACACACGGTCAATTAGCTAGTTCATCTAATAGCTAGCTTTCATAATAATTAAGTTAGGACATCATATGCAATGCTGACCATACCTGGTCAGCTGCATTGAGCACTTGGACTATATCCTTTGCTGTAGGTCTTTTCTCCATAACAGGGTCCACACATGCTAGGGCTATAACGATGCATAGTTCTACTTGTTGGCTATATTTTTCCATTGATATATACTTCGATGTGGATTTGAATTTCTTTCTCCAACTTGTAAGTACCTACAAGTTTGCAACGGTGAGCTAAAATGATGATATAGATGCAAAGGTTAGAATAGTTCATCTTACTTTCTCTACGAAATGCTGACAAGATGTAGCAGTACTGTGGGGACTGGCTTGCTGGAAAAGTGGATAGTCTCTACGGCCTGTGATAATCTCTATAACTATGACACCCAGACTGAAGATATCTGCCTTGCTTGAGACTACACCTTGAAGTAAGTATTCTGGTGCCATATATCCACTGCAACATAATCAAAAGTAAGAAGCACTGGGCACTGCAAATGTAAATAAAGAAATGCGAACTACATGAAGAAAATAAGAACTATAGAGGTGTAAGAGCAATAGGGGTCGCCGTGTTCCTGCAGGTTTAGCAGTGACAATTCGTGTTTGCTGCTCACCAAAGATCCTCGACAAACCGAAATCTGTGATTTTCGGCATCATCATAGAGTCCATCAATATATTTTCAGGCTTAAGATCCAGATGAACGATACGGCATTTGTCATGAAGGAACTGCAGACCGCTGCAAATTCCCTTGATTAGCTTGTATCTGATATTCCATTCAAGGCCCGAAGATTCATCTGCATAAATTAATAACAAAATGTTAGGTAGAAGAGAGAAAGTTCTATACACATTCAGTGATTACACTTTTGGTACTATTCATCTTTGTTTTTGTGACATTATTTTTTCTAACAATCATTTTCTCATATGCATTTATTTTATTTGCCATTTATAATAGTCATCCTTTTCTGCGTCTGTGGTAAATGATATGTAGGATAGTTTCTATTGACACAGTGATCTGTAGTTATCCAGTTAGACTAGTCGTAGCTGATCAAATATAGCTTGAATGATGTTTTGAGTAAACTTAACAACAGAAAAATAAAATATATAAACTATGTATAATGTTTTGTAATCATACCGGAAATATACTTGTCAAGGCTTTTGTTGCATACATACTCGAAGCAGAGCAACCTTTTTGGTATTTCAGCCCAAATAAAGTTCCCATTAGGTTGTTTCATCAATTCGAAAGTTGATTCAGCACAGTAACCAATAAATTGTACAATATTTTGGTGCCTGGTCTCCATAAGATAAGTGACTTCATTCTGGAACGTTTTATCGTCGAGTAGATGTATTTCAAAAAGCTTCTTCACGGCAATGATTTTCCCACTCTGAAGAACTCCCTGTGGTTTAAGTTACACCTTTTGTCATACTATGTATATGTATCTTTCATTAATTACCATTACTAACAATTGAAAAGTTGGGTAAAGAAAATGGAATACCTTGTAAACCACTCCATACCCACCTCTGCCAAGTTCCGATTCAGTGGAAAAATTACATGTGATGGCTTTCAAAAATTCTAGACGAAGACACATCGGTGTTCCATTTGAATCTTGTAGCTTCTTCTCCAGTTCGTCACGTAAGTCACACATCGGTGTTCCATTTGAATCTTGTAGCTTCTTCTCCGGTTCATCACGTGAGTTAGCCATTTCTGATCACACAAACGCTGTTTTAGAAACAAAGAACAACTACAGACCCTTTTAGATTGATACTATGATGTGAGTTGTCTACATGTCATTGTCAGCCACTCAATCATCTCGTCTTCATGTTAACTTTGATACTTCCTCCATTGCAAAATAAGTGTCGTGGTTTTAGTTCAAATTTGAACTAAAATCACGACATTTATATTGGAACGGAGGGAGTATTTACTAGAATAAGTGTAGTCATCTACAGCGGGAACCTTGTTAGTTCTGATAAAACATGGAATCAATGTGACCATGTAATAATCCTTAGTCATGATCCGTTTGAAAATAAGCTAGCTACTTGTTGTGCATTTGTTTTGATTAATACCAAATATAAAAATCATACTTCATATACTTCTCGGTTTTGAACGCACGAAGTTAGAACTTAATCAAAAGGAGGCATACAAACTGTAACAGTGAAGAGCTGGAGCACTAACCTGGACAATTCATACTGATGCACTTGCGAGCTCCTCAGAAAAGATGTATTGCCCAAGTAGAAGACTGAAGCGCATAAAGACCATCAGACTGTCGATCCGCCTTTAAAGGCTTCCAAATTTAGATCTAGACCAAACGGAGTAGACTTGACTTGGACACTCGGCATGGGGTCCGGACAGTAACGACGTTAGGTAAGAGAGCCAGGTCCAGCCACAGTATCCATGGTAGATAAGAGTCCAAAATGGTCCACAGTCAAGCATGAAAACACGGGAGATTTTGATAAATCCTCTCCAACTGCATCTTAACCACCAACCCCTGTTGTGAAAATTTCATGGGTTCAGGTCTTGCTTGATAAGGATTCCTAAACAGTATATGGAGGGGAACAGCAAATGCTCGCTTGATCTTATGCATGGCCCATGAAATGGTACAGCCAGGTGAGCCTGTATGTAGAGCATCTATTTTTTTTTGGAAAAGGAGGATTACCCCCGGCCTCTGCATCATAATGATGCATGCAGCCAGGTGAGCCTGTATGTAGAGCATCTATTGTCCACCAACTGCAATTTCCGCTTCTCAATCATCTCTGCAATTAATGGTCTCCCATATATTGTCCATCCAACTGCCATTTCGACAGGACCAGCCAGTATACATCCCATGTTAGTAGATGCATGAGAACAGCAAGCAGAGACAGCCAATATGGTCCACACCTAATGAAAATGGTAGAGCCAGGGGGCTCCATAGAGCATCTATTTTGTCCATCAAACTGTCCTTTCAGCTTCTCAATCATCTCTGAAATTAATGAATAATGGTTCCCTCGCCTCCTAGCTGAGTTAGTGACGTTCACATATGAGCTCATCCTATATTTAGGCGGCCATGACACATGACTAGAAGACAGTTAAACGACAGCAACATCCCATGTAATAGCCCATAGTTATGATCCAGTTGAAAACAACAAATGACAAGGATTGCAAAATAAATTGTATACGGGGTCAAAATTTCATGGATTCAGGGCCTGCGTGACAGGGATTCCGAAGCTGTATATGGGAAACATCAAATGCTCACTTGATTTCAGGCGTGGACCAGGAAATGGTACAGGCCAGGGGAGCTGTATGTAGATCATCTATTGCCAATCCAATTGACCTTGCGGCTTATCAGTTATCTCTGCAACTATGGTTAATGGTCTCCTCCTAGATCTACTGATGATGTCACATATAATACAATCTTATTTCTGCGGCAATGGCGGGGTGCGAAGACACAATGATTCCACTGACCACTTGGTAGGTAGAGTCGAGTGGCAGACTAGTGAGACAGTTAAACCATCAGCATCGATACTAGAAGAAACATGTGGGGAGGGGATCCACCAACTACTGGTCCATTCAACATGTAATGTGATGGATCCCAGGAAATCGTACACCCAGGGGGGAGTCTGCCTGTACAGCATCTATTGCCCACCCAACTGCCCGTACAGCTTCTCAATCATCTCTGCAACTAATGGTCAATTAATAGTTTCCTCGCCACCTACCTCTGCTTGCTAGTGACGTTCACATATGAGCTCATCTTATTTCAGCGGCAATGGCACATGATTTCACTGATATATTTATAGATTGATGAGATTTGAGAGGCGGACAAGAAAGACAGTTAAACCATCGACATCACAACATGTAGGGAGGGAATCATTGGAAGAAGAGGCTGGCAGCTGCGGGTGTAGAACCCGAAATAGCACTACCTGCACTCACTGCCGCCGGAGAAGCTCGCGGCCGCGACCGCGTGCACATAACATGTGTGGCTCTGCCATGGCTTCGTCTACACCGCACTAGTTCCAAAATGGTCCACACTTAAGCATGAAAACATGGGGAATTTTGATAGCATCCGTTCTAGTTGTGATCCTGATGTTAATAATCTACCCCCTGCGGTCAAAATTTCATGAGTTCAGATCCTGCATTATACAAGGATGCATAACAGTATATGGGGAACAGCAAATGCTCACTTGATTTCAGGCATGGGCTACGAAATGCTACGGCCAGGGGACAGGGGCGCCTGCCTGTAAAGGATCTATTGTCCATGCAACTACTCTTTCGGCTTCTCAGTTATCTCTGACATTATTGATTAATGGTCTCCTCCTAGGTCTGTTTACTTACTGGCCAAACTGATTTCTGCGGCAATGGCGGGATGCGAAAACACAGTGATTCCAGTGACCACCTGGTAGGGACTAGATGGTTAAATCATCGGCATCGATCACTAGCAACATGTGGGAATCGCTGCAAGAAGAAGGCGGAGGACGGCTACCTGCAGTCGGTGCCACCGGAGAAGCACGCGGCTGCGTGCGACCGACGCGCGTGGCTCCACCGCGCTGGCCCCGTGGCCGGCGCACTGGCTGGTGGAGGCACGCGTACGGCGGCATCCTATTGCCGCCGCCCCGCTGCCATCGCCGGCGCGAGTGCCGTCGGATTGGTGGAGGAAGAAGCAGCACCTCGAGGAATTGGGCTAGAGGGTATGGGCTGGCTGAGGTATGGATACACCGGGCTTGCTGGGTGAAATCGGTCCGATTAGAGCACAAGGGCCCTGTCCGGCACGTGCCCCTTTCACCGGCCCGTGAACACCGTAGCTAGCTGCGAGTGGGACCTTCTATTTGACGCTACTAGTTGCGTCAAATTGGAGGCGAAACGCAAAGGCCAGTGCTACGAATCAGCCGGATGATTTCTTAGAGAAATCATCCGACTAGGCAGCCGTCCGATTAGCAGTCTAGTGGCCGTAGGATTACAGCAGTGCCACGATAGTATTGGGCGTGCATGCAGCGCTGCTGCATCCAGCAGAAGCTCCACTGCATCTCTCATAGGGCACCGGCCAGCGTTCGGTGAAGCTCCAATTCAGCACCGACGACGTCCGACGGAGCTCCAATGCAACATCGACACGTCCGGCGAAGCTCCATGGCGAAGCTCCATTGCAGCACCGGCGGCTTCAGTGCAGCTCTGGCGACCCTCTAGTGCAGCTCCGGGCGGCTTCAGCGCAGCTCCGGGCGGCTTCAGTGCAGCGCTGGCGACGCTTCAGTGCAACTCCGGTGACTTCAGCGCAGCGCCGACAACGCTTCAGTGCAGCTCCGTCGGCTTCAACGCAGCTCCGGCGATCCTCCATTGCAGCTTTGGCAGCGCTCCATTGCCACTCCATTGGCACGGAAAAAGCTCCAACGCAGCACCACCCACCTCCTTCTCGCGTGCTGCACTGCATCACCGGCGACGAGTGGTGCCCGACTGCACTCCGGCCTCCGTGTTGCGTTGCAGCACCGGCGATGACGAGCATCGCGTCGCAACGCCGACAGCACCATCGAGTCGTTGGGTCGCAGCACGGGCAGCATCCGAGTCAACGACGAGGCTGCGTTGCAGCACTAGGTCTCATCGACAAAAATCACCGCGTCACGGTGCTGTCACGTGGACCTTGAGCAGCAGCAGGTGAAGCTTGGGGCAGCCATGGCGGATGGGACTTGGACGGGAGGACCTTGAGAAGCAGCCGGTGGAGATTGGGGGCAGGCCATGGTGGAAATCGTTTGATTTCAATTCTGGCAGCAGTGGCGGTCGCCTTAGCGTGGGTATCCTCTCTCTTGATTGCAAAGGAAGAGAGAAGATGGGGAGAGGAAAAGAAACAGGCGGAGAACGAGCGGAGGAGAGAATGAGTGGAGGAGATAAGGTTGGAGGAGGAAGCGGCCGACTCGCTCGCGCACGGGACACATGTCGTGCGTCTGACCCGGTTTAGAGTATCTCCAACAAGCGCGCAATGCGCCGCGCGCTAAAAACTACTTTGCCCCGCGCGCTTCGTCTGGTTTTGCGCGGCCCGCAGCGCTGGCTTCAATATCCGTGCTAAATGCAGCGCGTGTGCCGCTCCAGCAGCGCGTAAAAAATGTAGCGCACATAATCTGCTTTATGATACAAAATGCGTAATCCAGGCTTCTCCAACGATATATAGTTCTAGTACGTCCACATACCCTGCTTGTACGATACAAAATAAAACTGGCTTCTCCAACGATATATAGTTTTACTACGTCCACATAGCCTGCTTCTACGATACAAAATAAAACTGGCTTCTCCAACGATATATAGTTCTACTACTACTCGTTCTCCATCTCAGACTCTGCCTCGGTGATGTCCTCCTCCGATGTCTGAGCATAGGCGTCAAGGAACCGCTCGTCGCGGGAGTCCCAGGACGACGCATCTCCTAGCGTCATGTTGTATTTGGCGACCGCCTTCCGCGTTCGCTTGTCCTCACGATAGGCGGCTCGCGCCTTCCTCCTCTCCTCCCTCTCCGCCCTCCTCTCGGCGAAGAACTGTTCTTCATTGATGATGTCTTGCGGGAAGCGTTGCCTCCACACCGCCATGGCTTCCTCGTCCATCTCGGCCAGGCTAAGACGGCGCTCCCGCCTCCGGTGTTTGCGACCATCCTCGTCAGTGGTAAGCCGCGGGAAAGGCACCAACTCCCGTGCCCGCTCCCGCGTCGACACGTCGGTGAAGTTCATGTCCCAACGTGACGGGCGGAGGCGCCACGCCGAAGCGTCGTATGCGCGCGCGCCATCCTGGGCGGTGTCGAAGGTTCCGAGGCCGAGGCGCACGCCGCCGCCCGACTGAATTGAGGCGGAGTAGGTGCCGGACGGGCGCACGCGGACACCGCGGTAGCCTGAACCTCCCCGGCGGCGAGGCGGCATGGTGGCGGCTCGGCGGCGAGGAGGGAAAGCAGTGGAGAGAGCGAGAGAGAGCGGCAGATGGCGCTGCAGTTTTATAGGCGCGCGCGAAGCGGCGCGCCAAATCTTGCGCGCGAGCTGCCGCCTTTTCCCCGCGCGCGCAATCGTTTCCCGCGCGCGCTTGTTTCCCGCCGACGCTGGAGCGCGCGAAACCGGTCTGCCTGCGCTAAAAAGCACTTTTACCGCGCGGGCGCGTCTTCTAGCGCGCCTGTTGGAGATGCTCTTACGCGATGATGTTTTCTTCCAGATGTTTTAAAACGTTTTCCAAACGCAAATGGTGTGTGCGTAGCTAGCACGTGAACATTTAAAAAACATTAAATGCTGAACATTTTTTGTAAACAATATTTTTTTAGAATGCTGAATATTTTTTCAAAAGCGGGAACATTTTTTTAATCCGAATATTTTAAAAACAATAAAAAAGTTTATTTTTTAAAAAATTTAGAAGAAAGAAAAATAAAAAACCATGACAAAGGGGAAGAAAATAAAAAGGAAACTAAAAAAATTACAGAAAAACCTGTGAAGAAAACGTGAAAAAAAGATAAACTAGTTCATGAACCTTGTAGAAATAGGTCGGCCCGCTCACTTGGTCGCTTGTGCATTTCGGCGCCTATTTGAGGCAAAGCATGTCAAATTAGGGTATTCCGCTGAAAGAAGACACCAGGCTGCTCAGACTAAAAACAAAAAAAAAGCAGCCCAGGACAGCTAAAAAAGATGGAGAGCTCAGACTCCTAGCATGTTCCTTGTCTCCGGCGGCCGATCCAGCACCAGAAGGCGGGGGAAGCTAGGACCAAAGCTCGGAGTCGGTGGCACCATTCTGGCAGTGGTTGCTGTGTAGTGTGATAAAATCCTCTATGCTCGTCGCTTGTAGCAGGTTTGTTTTGTTGTCTTGTTTATTCCAACCATTTTGTGGTTATGGCCTTCTTCACGAAGAATTGAACTATCCATGAGATTCAAAGTTGGATTACTTATAACTTGGGAAAACTTTATTTTTGCCACTCTAGTTTTTGCCAACTTTACTTATGCCACTATAGAATTTCATCTCTCACTTTTGCCACTCTTCGATTTCGATAATATATCACAAATGACATTCTGTTACACATCCGTTTGTTGACCGTTTATTCTAGCTAGTTGACCAAGAAAAGAGCTGTCAATATTTGTAAAAATGACATAAGGCGAAGCCCTAACCTCGATGCATGGCGCAACTCCGCCGTCTCCTCCGCGGTGCCCTTCTCCGGCCTCCTCACCGATGCAGTCTGTCACAGGGAGCTTGGTTTCTCCGCTCCACCCTCCCTCCTCGATGCGGTCCGCAGCAGCGGGCTTCGTTCCTCCAGTCAGGCCTCCCTCCTCGACATGGTCCGGACCAGCGACGACCCGTCATCTACTCCGGCCTTCCTCCCCACGCCCTCAGCCATGGCGGCAGGGGCGGCACCAAAGACCTCGAACCAGCTGGTTCCTCTTTCTGATGGGCAAGTTTTCAACTCCTCACATTGATGTGTAGCATCTGGTTTGCGAGAAATAAACATCTTTTTATGCTAGAAATAGAATTCCTTTTATGCTCATGCTGGTTCGTTTGTGCTCTATTCATGGGGCATACTGGCTGGTGTGCCTAATAACTATACACATGTATGTGAGATGCTAGTGCTAGTTTGTTTGCTAGTCTGGTTCGTAAACGCTCATTGCATAGTGTTCTTCATGTCTGTAAACACCTACGGTTTGGCGACATATAAGTAAATCACTAGAAAACAGTAGATTATTTAAGTAAATCACCTATGTTCACATAACCAAAGCACTAGATCAGCAGTAATGCCCTTTCCATCAGTTTGGACTTTTGGTTGCCTTGACTAGTGCATGAAGCTTAACATGGAAATTAGAGCCTACGAACTTCAAGTCCTGGCTTTCACGATTTATCCAAAAATTGCTATTGCCCCCTTTCTGTGCACTTATAGGCTTCTTGAGCCATACCTCTAAATCTATTCACGTGTTGACTTTCCGCGTCACACGGCAAGGGGGTGTTGAAGTTTATATGTGAATTGTCAAGCTCTTTCCATTAGTTCGCACTTTTGGTTGCGTTGGCTAGTGCATGAACACTAGTGGAAAACAGGGCTTTGGTTGGGGCCTGGCCAGCCCATTAGTCCTGGTTCTGTCACGACCCGGGAACCATGGGGGCATACGTCCCGATTCGTGTGCCCACGGGGCCGGCCGGGCCTCGGGAGGCATTTGTCCCGGTTCGTCTGGACCCATTAGTCCCGGTTCTAGGCACGAACCGGGACCAATGGACCTCACTCCCGGCCCACAACCATTGGTCCCGGTTCGTGCCTAGAACCGGGACGGAAGGGGGGCCTTTAGTCCCGGTTCCTGCCACGAACCGGGACCAATAAGTTGCCTATATATACCCCTCACCCACGAGTAGAGCACTCCACAGTGCTCTGTTTTTTCTGGCCGGCGAGGGGATAGCTTTGTGGTGCTCTAGCTCACCTCCTATGCACATGAGGTGTTCGATGAAATGCCCGAGCCACACTAGTTAAGCTTTCTTCTCCCGAAGCTCGACCTCCAAGCTTCATTTTCCCCGAGATTTGTCTAGATTTAGCGGTCCGTCATGTCCCGTCCCCGTCTTCACCCCCGTCGATCGCCCGCACCAATCTTGTCGCCGGCACCACCGTGGTGAGCCTCTTGTTCTTATCTTCTTCTGAAAGAAAAAAAATCTTACTATAAATAGGTACTTGTCTAATTTTCTTACTTTTATTATTGCTTCCTATTATATAGTGGGACGGTTTTGGTATCCGCCCCCATTGGCCCTCGTCTTGTATATGATTCAGATGTGGTATATATTATCTTTTATAACTATTTGGTTCATTTAGTGTTTATGACAATTATGCCCATCAAGTTGACATAGATTTTATTTATCTAGGAGGTAGTTGAACCGGAAATTCCAACCGACCCTATTGTCGAGAGGTTAAATTTAGTTGAAGACGAAAACAATTATTTGAAGGAAAAAAATTGAGGAGGAGATGATGATATTGGAGTTGCATGTTGCGGATGCCGTCGATGATCACAAGATCAAGATGGATGCAATGTGGTTGAAGATTAGAAAGATTAGAAAATATGACATTCATACCGAGGCTTGGTATCATTATGTCATTGGATCAATTGTTACCTTGGTTGTGATTATGATCGCATTTGTTGTTGCATTGAAAGGTTTTACATAGTTTCAATGTATGGTTTAATTAGATGTTCTTGAGAGCTATCTGTTGTTCAATGAGAACTATGTATGTACTTTGGTTTTAATGTGATGATGAACTTCTATTAATTTGGTCACTTATCTATCCATGTGAATCTGTAATGGTTTTTGACACACATAATTATATGTAATGCACGTAGATGAACAGGCAATGGATGTATGGTGGCAGACACACCTCCGAGTACGTTAATGGCGTGCATAATTTTCTCGAAGTGGCTGAGGCAAACAAGCAGAATAGTTTTATGTGCTGTCCATGCCCTATATGTGGGAATACGAAGTCTTACTTTCACTAGTGCAGAACCGGGCTTTAGCGCCGGTTCATAAGGGCCTTTAGTGCCGATTCTACAACCGGCACTAAAGAATGGAGACTAAAGACCCCCCCCCCCCTTTACTACCGGTTCGGCATGAACCGGCGCTAAAGTGCCACCACGTGGCACGGGCCAGGCCCGGGTGCTGGTAGACCATTAGTACCGGTTGGTAACACCAACCGGTGCTAAATGTTTGGGGGGGGGGGGGTTGGTTTTATTTTCCATTAATTTTGTGTTTTCCATTTAATTGTTTTTGTTTGCTGGTATTTTACGATACTACAAATTGTACACGTTATGCATATATATAAATAGATTTTCTCGTACGTAGAACCGCATATATATATAAATATATATCATCGAATGTCTCACAACCAACACCATTAATTATTCACACATACACATGTATATACATATAGAATTTCTCCTACATGTTGCCTTGGTGCCTTCGGAGCACGATGACAAGTGATTCATGGGGGCGGTAGCGGGTAATAGTATTCTCCTTTGGGATCTATGACCTGGTCGAGCAAAAATCCCGCTATTTCCTCTTGAAGTGCTAGTATGCGCTCCGCTGGTAGGAGCTGCTCTCGCACCTCTCTGAACTGTAAAGAAGGAGATCAATATGCATGTGTATTAGTTATGTGACTAGATATCGATAATGGTGTGAATAGTAGTCTGACAAACGTGCCCAGTCCTTTCTTTGATATCTGCTCCTTTCAGACGCCATCATGTGAATGTTCTTGCAAACGTAGAATGCACACAGATCATTCCCCTGCGCCTGCTTCAGGGCCTTTACGAGAATGGAATTGAATCAGATAATGATTAATCAAGCATGATAATTAATTAATGGTATTGAAACAAGAATTAAAGAGATGGTAGCTATCTAGCCAGCCAGTACTACTTAATTACGTACCTTTGGTCGATACCAAAACAACTTTTTTGCCCATTTGCCTAGAGTCACCTTGATGAACTTTGCCCAAGCCCTGCCCGCCGGCAAAGAAAATTAATAAAGGGGTTATTAAATAGTTCATATCAGGAAATGACGAACTAAATAGGCCGAGATATAGTTAATAATGATTGAAATTACCTGTTTACTATCCCCTTCACGATGGTGTAGTCTTTTTCTTCTTTCAGTAGTGAGTCCAGTACTTCAATTGTTCCTTTGTCAACTTTAATGTCTAACAAGATCTAGTGGAAACTGCATGCGCACATGTTTGCATATCTTAATTAAGCGGACATGTTCATAACACTAATCAACTACCATAAATCCTATACACTTAATTATTAATATCTAGCTAGCTAGTAAGCAAAAACAGAATTTATAGTACAAGACAGTGTGACTCACAAGAAGTTGTAAGGAAGTAGTATATCTTCACTGGTATTGAGGCACTTGAAGAACTCCAGTATGCTTTCCTCTAAACTATCTCGAGAAGTTGGAAGATTCCATGTGTACTCATTAATGGTATTTGGGTCAATGAACCCAATGCCATAGCGTCCAGATTTTTTTTATTTCATACATCTTCATCCTGCATATAATACCACAGAAAAGAATATATAGTGAGGATAATTACATGTAATGATTGATCAAAATGATCACTACAGCTATCTCGAGACTTAAATTACAGAAAGAAATCACTTACAGACAATAGCAACTGACGATGGATTTGTCGAGTGCGTCTTGATTGTATAACTGAAATAGTTCTGAATACTCAACGGACAGAGCTTTCTCATGGAAGTAATGCTCCTCCTTGACATTCACCATGAGGGACTCTCGATTGGAAATCTTGGTAATGTTCATGTACCATTGATGCAATTCATACATTCTCGTTGGGAGGTTCTTGACCTTGTCTGGCTCGACCAAAGGTTGGCCCCGGACATATTCCTGTTTTATTTCCTCCTCTCTAAGCGGAGACATGGGCTCGATTTCGAGGAGTTGTCCAACAGAGATCTTGAGCATTTCAGCCTACATTATATGCTCCTCCATTATTACCACATCGCCCAGCTGGGGAACGTTAACGGTTTGACCACAATAATATTGGGCGCGCGTACTCCTCTCATGTGTTGTTGGCACAACAAGCGGGGGGATCGATTGCATCGCCTGTTCTCCCAGCTGGGGAACGGTTTTCCCGTATTTTTCGCTCACTGCTTGTTGGCTCGAGCTTGAGCTCGCTTCCTTCTTTAGTCGTGCTTGATGTGACTTCCTGATTTGGCGCTCATAGTCTGAGTCAACAGGCTTGGGAGCTGGTGCTCTAGCCATACGAATGAAGTGGTCAATCTTTTCCTCAGGCACTTTCTCCCTTGGCGGCGGTGCCGCTTTCGGTGCAAAATGGGTGTCCACTTGGGCCTGCACTATGGCTGCATTTTGCTACTCGGTCACGTCGTATGGCCTCTGAGGAAGAGGAGCGAGGCTTGGACCATATTTATATCGCTTCTCTCCGCCTATACTTCCTGAACTACCTCGACTCATACCGCTACGCACCATAGCTGCGGCGTGTCTCTTGTGCGATTGCTGAGGCGGCGGAGACGGCTGACGTGGCTGAGTTGAAGCAGGAGGAGTGGCCTGACGCTGTGCCGGACTTGAAATAGGAGGTCTGGCCTGACACGGTGTCGGACTTGAAACCGGAGGAGTGGCCTGACGCTGTGCCGGACTTGAAGCAGGTGTTTGCTCACGCGTTCGGGGACATGGAGGAGGTGGCGAACTTCGAGGAGGAGTCGGCTCATGCGTTCGTGGACTTGGAGGAGCGGGAGTCTGCTGACTCGGTGGCGGAGTTCGAGGAGGATTCGGCAGACGACGCGGTGTCGGTGGACTTTGAAAGATGATGCAATCCTTTGTCCATAGGATGATACGACGTATGGCCTCTCCCAGCGTGCGCTCGTCTTCACCTCCAGGAATGTCTAGCTGTAGCCCCGAATATGGGTCCACCACTTCATCAACCAAGACACGAGCATAGCCCTCTGGAATCAAGGTGCAATGGAAGGTTGCTTCGGGGGTAATTGTAAAAGCAACGCCGTCCGCCACCTTCATGGATATGTTCTTCATTTTGGAGTGTAGCTCACAGTTAGTGTGCTCTATGATGTCATCCACAGGGTACCCAGCAGTGTGTCGCCCGGGGCAGAACCAACACTGCATCTCAGCATGGATGGATCGGTGCTACCCAATACTGGACGATCATCCGATTGCTGTTGCCGCTGCTGAGACCCCCTTTCCTGGCTAAGTGAGTCGGTCTGCTGCTGCTGCTGTTGCAATTTGAGTGCCAAGTCCGCGTGCCTTGCTTCTAGGCCTTGAAGGGATTCTGCATCCTGCTTCCTATGCTCCTCCTCCAGCTTCCTCTTCTTCTCCTCCTCCGTCTTCTTTCTTGCACGGGACCTGTAGTCGTCGTTCCATTCCGAAAAGCCCTCATACCAGGGAATAAGGCCCTTGCCTCATGTTCTTCCCGGGTGTTCAGGATTTCCCAGGGCGCGCGTAAGCTCGTCGTTCTCTCTGTTGGGCGTGAACACCCCCATTCGAGCTTCTTCTATTGCGTCAAGTAATTTTGTTCAACTCCTTTTAAACTTGCCTTCTGCGAAACCAGGCCTGTCATCGGGTCCAACGCCCCCCATGCGCATAGAACCAAGTTATGCACCTGGGGGGCCAGCTCCTAGTAACCGGAGTGACCCCTGCATCCTCCATCTCTTGCTCAGACTTATCCCACTTAGGCATTCCGACCGCGTAGCCACCTGGACCCAGCCTATGGAACTACGTCTTTTTTGAGGCATTGGCCTTGTTTTTTATCAACTGTTCCTTAGATAATTCCAATTCCTTGAATTTCACGAAATCGGCCCAGTGCTCTCTTTGCTTCTCCAGTGTTCCCGTAAATTCTGGAGTCTTCCTTTCTGCAGCGAGGTAGTTGGCCCATACAGTTTTCTTGTGGGTGTTGAATGCAATTGCCATCTTCTTAAGAGCAGCGCCCTTGACTTTCTCCACATCTGCTTTAGTGAAATAATCTGGTAGGGTGAAATGTTCCATCAAAGATTACCAAAGGTTTTTTTTGCTTTGTCGTCGACCCAAGTAGACGTTTAGTTTTTGGTTCTTTCCATTCTTGAATGGAGATCGGGAGTTGGTCCTTCACAAGAACTCCGCACTGACGAGTCCACTTGTTCGCAATGTTCTTAGGCGTGAGGGGTTCGCCACTAGGTTTGACGGAGTCGATGTTGTACTTTACACCCACCTTCAACTTTTTGCCCGGGCCTCGCTTTGTCTTGCTATCTGTAGAAGCATATTTGCTCGATCAGGAGGGCTGAAAGAAGAAAGATCGATTCATTAATATATCTTCAAATAAAAAAACCATGTGATGATCACCAGATGCCTGCTTATATAAATATACCTCGCCGGTAGTTTTTGTTATTTGAAGATCAGCATTGTCTGTATCATCATAAACATTGTCTGTGTCATCATAATCATAATCATAGTTCATGACTTCATCAGCTCGGTCGTCGAGATCGAATATCTTTTCATCACCCTCTCCGGTATTATTCAGATATTGGGAGCCGTCATCTGCTTCATTTAGATCATCTAGCCTACGAGGGCTTCATTTAGATTCCTCTTCTCTCTCTCTGCCGGTATTGTCCGCCATAGCTTTTACTTAACTAATACAAAAGAAATATAAAACAATTTAGTATTCAAATTACAATGCATGGATGCAATCAATAAGGAAAACTGAGTTATATAGTACATAATATATGCATCGTCTCAATTAATATATAATCTCCAATACATCATCGTCTTGAATAATATATATAATCTTGAATACATCGTCCCGAATATTATGTATCGAATACATCACTTCCTAGGTACCTAATAAAGACTGAGTACTACAGAAGAATCTAGGCCACTCGCGGTTCCTGGGGCGCGGGCGGTGGACACCCAAAGAGAAGGAACCATCACATGATCACATCTCTGGTCATCTGCCCAAAGAACCTGCCAAGTATTGGAGAACCTGACGTCCATAGCAGCCATGTAGCGATGGACGTGTTCGTCCTCCTCCCTGACACAGCGACGCACCACCTCCGGCGGGGCCGGCTCTTTCTGCATCGAATGTGGCCCACGCGAACGCCACCAAAGGAGATCAGGGTCGACGACGGGACCCGAGGTCGGGTTCCTCACCAAGCAGCGCGCCCCTCCAGGGAGCACCTCCCAGTGCCAGCCCGGCGGAGCCCAGTCCCGGACATGGGTCCTCTAAAGCAGGACGTCTTCGCGAACGGGTCGACGGCGAGGATGCGGCCGGGCATATCGTCGAGAACAAATACTATATGCCCACAAAAAGTAACATTTTTTAAATGATTGGATTGTGATAACTAAAATTCTATATGCAAATTCTAACAATTTGACATTAATCTAATTCATCTAACTGAAACTAATTCTAAAATTTCTAACATTTTTTATTATATAACTAACATTTCTAATATTTCTATAACTAAAAAATAGAAAAATTGCTAACATTTCTATAATAAAAAACAGAAAATTTTTATAACATTTCTATATAACTAACATTTCTATAGATATTTCTATAACTAAAAAACATAAAAATTTCTATAACTAAAATTTGTAACAAAAAAACTAATGTGTGTGTGTGTGTGGACATGGCGGCCAGGGCATGAGCTCACTGGCGAGGTGACGACTGGGCGGCGACGATGGGGTGATGGGGCGGGGCGGCGACGATGGGGCGGG
>NC_041393.1:736814069-736824137 GCF_002162155.2 Triticum dicoccoides | reverse complement strand
GGGGACAGGGACGGTCGGGGCGGCGACGGCGACGGGGGCGGCGTCGGGGGGCGGGGACGGTCGGGGCGGTGACGCGTCGGGTGCGGCGACGGCGTCGATCAGGGCAGACGGCGTGTCGTCGACGGAGAGGAAGAAACAGAGAGAAACTGAATTTTTTTCAAGTGTTGTATATATAGAACACCCCTTTAGTACCGGTTGGAGCCACCAACCGGTACTAAAGGTCTGTTTTGGCCAGGCCAAGCGGCGGGAAGCGCCCCCACCCCCTTTAGTACTGGGTGGTGGCACCAACCGGTACTAAAGACCCCCTCTTTAGTATCGCTTGCAGCCACCACCCGGTACTAAAGGGGGTGCGCTGGCGCAGGTGCGGTGCGGCAAGTTTAGTCCCACCTCGCTAGCCAAGGGGCGCCCGCACTGGTTTCTAAACCCCAGTGCGGTAGCTCTCTCGAGCTCCTCTCCAAAGCAGGCCTACTGGGCCTACTTGTTCTGTGCTGCCCCGTGGGCCTACTGGGCCTTTGCGGGCCTGCATCCTGGCCCAACAAAACGTTGTGTTTCTAGTCGTATGCAGGCCACTCTGGCCGAGTAGGCGGGCTTTTTTATTTTCTTAATTTTTTTGCTTTATTTATTTTGGTTTTATTTATTTTTGAGTTGTTTTTTGTTGTATTTAGAGTTTCTTTGTGAATATTTTTGCTTAGGTACAAAAAATTATAAACTTTCTGTTAGTGCCGGTAGTTTTCAAATTTGAATAGTTTAAATTTTGAATTATTTGAGATTTGTGTGAATCACTAGTTTGTGAATAACTTAACTTTGAAAATAGATTTTTTCAGTGATTCTTTTTTCTTATGTTTAATATTAGTGTGTTTTATCATTATATTCAATTTGGTAATGCTTAGGTTATTTAAAAAATGAAATGCCTTTGTAACAGATGAGTTTTCGTCCGAAACCCTGATACTTCGAAAGAGATTGTCCATTTTGTACACGAAGTGCATCCAGCCGTAACCCTCTCTAATTTTTTGCACATGCTATGTGGGTGAAATTATGATACCATGCAAACTTTCAACCTTTTCTGAGTTCATTTGAAATCCTTCTCAATTTCAGGGTCATTTAGCTGAAAAAATCAATAAATGCATGAAAGCATCTGTTTGCACATAAAATTTCTTCGCGTTTCAAATGAAAAAACACATAACTACCCTAACTATTACAGGGATTCCCTCCTGGGTGTGAAACACAGAAGAAAGTGATGTTAGTGAAGCCAATCACATCCCAGATCTTTGGGTGTGAAAATTTTTCTTCGCGTATGTCCCTTTGCACCGTAGCCATGGAAAGTCTTCATCACTTAACTGGATGCTCGGGTCAATATTCACTCTGAATGGAGCAATTTCATCAAACTTTTCATAATCTTCTGACATGTCTGTCTTGTCATCCACTCCCACGATGTTTATTTTCCCTGAAAGAACTATGTGGTGCTTTGGCTCGTCGTATGACCCATTCGCTTCCTTATCTTTTATTTTTCTCGGCCTGGTAGACATGTCTTTCACATAAAAAACCTGCACCACATCATTGGCTAGGACTAATGGTTCATCTGCATACGCAAGATTGCTGAGATCCACTGTTGTCATTCCGTACTGCGGGTCTCCCGTTACCCCGCCTCGTGTCATATTGACCCATTTGCACCGAAACAAAGGGACCTTCAAACCACCTCCATAGTTAAGTTCCCATATGTCCTCTATGTAACCATAATATGTTTCCTTTCCCGTGTTGGTTGTTGCATCAAAGCGGACACCACTGTTTTGGTAGGTGCTCTTCTTATCTTGGGCGATCGTGTAAAATGTATTCCCATTTATCTGGTACCCTTTGAAAGTCATTATATTCGAAGATGGTAACTGGGACAGCGAGTACATGTCATCTTCAATATCGCCATCATGCATGGCACGTTTCTGCAACCAACCGGCGAAAGTCCTTGTTTGTTCACGTGTAATCCAGTCGTCAGACTTCTCCGGGTGTTTGGAGTGTAGAAAATTCTTGTGTTCCTCCTTATAAGGAGCCACCAAGGCGGAATTCTGTAGAACTGTGTAGTGTGCTTTAGTGAGAGAATGCCCATCCATACATATTATTTGATCCCCTCCTAGCGTGCCTTTTCCATCCAGTCTGCCCTTATGCCGTGATTCAGGAACACCAATCGGCTTAAGGTCAGGAATAAAGTCAATACAAAACTCAATGACCTCCTCATTTTCATGGCCCTTCGAGATGCTTCCTCCTGGCCTAGTATGGTTATGAACATATTTCTTCAAGACTCCCATGAACCTCTCAAATGGGAACATATTGTGTAGAAATACAGGACCCAAAACGTTAATCTCATCGCAAAGGTGAACTAGAACGTGCGTCATGATGTTGAAGAAGGATGGTGGGAACACCAACTCGAAACTGACAAGACATTGCACCAAATCATTCTGTAACCTTGGTATGATTTCTGGATCGATTACCTTCTGAGAGATTGCATTGAGGAATGCACATAGCTTCACAATGGCTAATTGAATGTTTTCCGGTAGAAGCCCCTTCAATGCAACTGAAAGCAGTTGCGTCATAATCACGTGGCAGTCATGAGACTTTAGGTTCTGGAACTTTTTCTCTGCCATATTTATTATTCCCTTTATATTCGATGAGAAGCCAGACGGAACCTTCAAGCTGAGCAGGCATTCAAAGAAGATTTCCTTCTCTTCTTTGGTAAGAGCGTAGCTGGCCTGACCCTGATGTATGCCGTCTTTTCCGTGCATACGTTGCTGGTCCCCCTGTGACTCTAGTGTATCTTTAGTCTTCCCATACACGCCCAAGAAGCCAAGCAGGGACAAGCAAAGATTCTTCATCACATACATCATGTCGATTGCGGAGCGGACCTCTAGGTCTTTCCAATATGGCAGGTCCCAAAATATAGATTTCTTCTTCCACATGGGTGCGTGTTCGTCAGCGTCCATCGGAACATGTTGTCCGCCAGGACCCTTTCCAAAGATTACCTTCAAATCCTTGACCATATCATGTACATCAGCACCAGTACGGTGGTGAGGCGTCCTCCGGTGATCTGCCTCACCTTTGAAATGCTTGACTTTCTTTCTTACGGGATGCCTGCTTGGAAGAAATTGACGATGTCCCAGGTACACAATCTTCCTACAACTATCCAAATATATACTGTCGGTATCATCCAAACAGTGCGTGCATCCGCGGTATCCCTTGTTTGTCTGTCCTGAAAGGTTACTGAGAGCAGGCCAATCATTGATGGTCACGAACAGCAACACCTTTAGGTCAAATTCTTCCTGTCCGTGCTCATCCCACGCACATACACCTGTTCCATTCCACAGTTGTAATAGTTCTTCAACTAATGGCCTTAGGTACACATCAATGTCGTTGCCGGGTTGCTTAGGGCCTTGGATGAGCACTGGCATCATAATGAACTTCCGCTTCGTGCACAACCAAGGAGGAAGGTTATACAAACATAGAGTAACAGGCCAGGTGCTATGGTTGCTGCTCTGCTCCCAAAAGGATTAATGCCATCTGCGCTTATACCAAACCATAAGTTCCTTGGGTCACCTTCAAACTCGTCCCTGTACTTTCTCTCGATTTTTCTCCACTGCAAACCATCAGCGGGTACTCTCAACTTTTCGTCTTTCTTACGGTCTTCTCCGTGCCACCGCATCGCGTTCGCATGCTCTTTGTTTCGGAACAAACGTTTCAACCGTGTTATTATAGGAGCATACCAATTCAACTTGGCAGGAATCTTCTTCCTGGGGCGCTTGCCCTCGACATCACCAGGGTCATCGCGACTGATCTTATAACGCAATGCACCGCATACCGGGCAAGCGTCCAAATCCTCGTACTCACCGCGGTAGAGGATGCAGTCATTAGGGAATGCATGTATCTTCTGAGACAGCCTCCTTTGTTTCATACGTACTCTCGGGCAATTCGTTGTCCTTTGGAAGCATATTCTTTATCATTCCCAGCAAATTTCCAAATCCCTTGTCAGATACACCATTCTCTGCCTTCCATTGCAACAATTCCATTGTGGTGCCCAACTTTTTTCTGTCAGCTTCACAACTCGGGTACAACAATTTCTTGTGATCCTCTAACATGCGCTGCAATTTCTTCTTCTCCAAATCAATTGCGCAGTTTCTCTTTGCATCGACAATGGCCCGACCTAGATCATCAGTGGGCTCATCTGATGCCTCTTCTTCAGCTTCTTCCCGCATTGCCGGCTCAGCTTCTTCCCCCATTGTTGTATCATCGTATTCAGGGAACCCATGGCCAGGATAGCTGTCGTCGTCCTCTTCTTCTTCATTGTCTTTCATCATAACCCCTCTTTCTCCGCGCTTGGTCCAAACATTATAGTGGGGCATGAAAACGGACTCAAATAGGTGGACGTGAATGGTTCTTGACGTAGAGTAATTGTGACCATTCTTACAGCCAGCACATGGACAAGGCATAAAACCATCCGCCCGCTTGTTTGCCTCAGTGGCAAGCAGAAAAGTATGCATGCCATTAATGAACTCGGGAGAGCATCGGTCATCATACATCCATTGTCGGCTCATCTTCATTACACAACACCGAATAGACCAAATTAATACAAGTTTATACATAAAGTTTATACATAAAGTTCATATACAACACTTAATTAAATGCAACATACAAATAACTCTCTAGCTAAAGAATTTAAATGCAACAACAAATGCGATCAAGATCACAACTAAGGTAACAATTGATCCAACAACATAATGATACCAAGCCACACTATCAATGGCATATTTTCTAATCTTTCTAATGTTCATCCGCACTTTCTCCATCTTGATCTTGTGATCATCGACGACATCGGCAACATGCAACTCCAATTCCATCTTCTCCCCCTCAATTCTTTTCAATTTTTCTTTTGAATACTCGTTTTATCTTTCAACTAAATTTAACCTCTCGACAATAGGGTCGGTTGGAATTTCCAGTTCACATACCTCCTAGATAAAAATATCTATGTCAACTTGATGGGCATAATTTGTCATAAAAACGAAATGCAACAACTTGTTTTAAAAGAGAATATACCACATCCGAATCATAACAAGGATGAGGGCCGACGGGGACGGATATCAAAACCATGGCACAATGTATGACAAACAACATACGGGTAAGATAATTATACGAGTAACTATATATCCAAATCACACAAAAATCAATTTGGTAATGTAAAACATTCATGAACAAGAGTCTCACCACAAGGTGGTGCCGGCGACGGGACGATGCGGGCGATCGACGGTGGTTACGACGGAGATTTAGAAGGCACTAAGTAAACCACACCTCCATATGCAAACTAAGTGTTATTTTTGACCTCAAATTGCATATAAATCAAATAATAGCACATATAATTCCTCCCAAATTACTAAAATGAAAAATTAATCACTATACAAAGCATTGCAAGAGCTAATCTAGCAATGAGAGATGAAAGGACAAAGTTGCTAACCTTTGTGATCATTTGAATGGATGGGGGCCTTCAAATCTTGACAAATTCTGGGCAAAATGTGTGATGAGCTCGAGGAAGAGAGGGGAAGAACACATGAGGAGAGGGGAAAGGGGAAGAAGAGAGCGAGCTCGGGTGGAGGGCCCTAGACTGACAACATCCTGCCACCACTTTCTTTAGTACCGGTTCATGGCACGAACCGGTGCTAAAGGTTCACCACGAACCGGTACTAATGAGAGCGGCCGGCTAGCCGTTGGAACCGGCACTAATGGACACATTAGTGCCGGCTCAAAATCAAACCTGCACTAATGTGCTTCACATTTGACCCTTTTTCTACTAGTGTCTTACCGGAAAATCCTTCACACCCACTTGCTTTATAAGGGTTTCATGCCACAGAATAATGTTTGGACCAGGCACGGAGAAATAGGGGTTATGATGAAGACAATGAAGAAGAAGAGGACGATGACAACTATGTGCCCCCGGAATACGGTGATGCTGCAACGGGGGAAGCTGCTCAAGATCAAGAGGAACTAGACGATATTGTGCCCGATGATGATCTCTGTCGGGTCATTGTTGATGCAAGGACAGAGTGCGAAACTGAAAAAGGAGAAGCTGGAGTTCGATCACATGTTAGATGATAATAAAAAAGGGTTGTACCCCAATTGCGAAGATGGCAATAGAAAGCTCGGTACAGTACTGGAATTGTTGCAGTGGAAGGCAGAGAATGTTGTGCCTGACAAAGGATTTGAGAAGCTATTGAAAATATTGAAGAAGAAGCTTCCAAAGGATAACGAATTGCCTGACAGTACGTACGCAACAAAGAAGGTCGTATGCCCTCTAGGATTGGAGGTGCAAAAGATACATGCATGCCCAAATGACTACATCCTCTACCACGGTCCGTACGAGGATTTGAACGCATGCCCGGTATGCGGTGCATTGCGGTATAAGATTAGACGAGATGACCCTGATGATGTTGATGGCGAGCCCCCCAGGAAGAGGGTTCCTATGAAGGTGATGTGGTATGATCCTATAATACCACGGTTGAAACGACTGTTCAGAAACAAAGAGCATGCCAAGTTGATGTGATGGCACAGTGAGGACTGTCAGAAAGATGGGAAGTTGAGAGCACCCGCTGACGGGTCGCAGTGGAGAAAAATCGAGAGAAAGTACCGGGCTGAGTTTGCAGGTGACCCAAGGAACGTATGGTTTGGTTTAAGCACGGATGGCATGAATCCTTTCGGGGAGCAGAGCAGCAATCACAACACCTGGCCCGTGACTCTATGTATGTATAAACTTCCTCCTTGGATGTGGATGAAGCGGAAGTTCATTATGATGCCAGTTCTCATCCAAGGCCCTAAGCAACCCGGCAGCGACATTGATGTGTACCTAAGGCGATTAGTTGCAGAACTTTTATAGCTCTGGAATAGAAACGATGTACGTGTGTGGGATGAGCACAAACAGGAGGAATTTAACTGGCACGTGTTGCTGTTTGTAACCATCAACGATTGGCCCGCTCTAAGTAACCTTTCAGGACAGACAAACAAGGGATGCCATGCATGCACGCACTATTTAGCTGAGACCAAAAGTATATACCTGGACAAATGCAGGAAGAATGTGTACCTGGGCCATCGTCGATTTCTTCCGACCAACCATCAATGTCGAAAGAAAGGCAAGCATTTCAAAGGCGAGGCAGATTACCGGAAGAAGCCCGCCATGCATACCGGTGATCACGTACTTACTATGGTCAATGATTTACACGTAATCTTTGGAAAGGATCCCGGCGGACTATCTATTCTGAATGACGCTGAGGGACACGCACCCATTTGGAAGAAGAAATCTATATTTTGGGACCTACCCTACTGGAAAGACCTAGAGGTCCGCTCTTCAATCGACGTGATGCACGTGACGAAGAACCTTTGCGTGAACCTGCTAGGCTTCTTGGGCGTTTATGGGAAGACAAAAGATACACCGGGGTCACGAGAGGACCTGCAATTTTTGCACGAAAAGGACAACATGCCTCTAGAGCAGTATGAAGGTCCTGCCATCTACGCTCTTACCAAAGAAGAGAAGGAAATCTTCTTTGAATGCCACGTGATTATGACGCAAATACTTCCGGTTGCATTGAGGGGGCTTCTACCGAAAAACGTTAAATTAGCAATTGTGAAGCTATGTGCTTTCCTCAATGCAATCTCTCAGAAGGTGATCGATCCAGAAATCATACCAAGGCTAAGGAGAGATGTGGCGCAATGTCTTGTCAGTTTTGAGCTAGTGTTCCCACCATCCTTCTTCAATATCATTACACACGTCCTAGTTCATCTAGTCAATGAGATTGTCTCTGGGCCCCGTATTTCTACACAATATGTTCCCCTTTGAGAGGTTCATGGGAGTCCTAAAGAAATATGTCTGTAATCGCGCTAGGCCAGAAGGAAGCATCTCCATGGGCCATAAAAAAGAGGATGTCATTGGGTTTTGTGTTGACTTCATTCCTGGCCTTAAGAGGATAGGTCTACCTAAATCGCGGTATGAGGGGAGACTGACTGGACAAGGCACGCTTGGAGGGGACTCAACAATATGCAGGGACATGCATTCTTGGTCTCAAGCACACTACACAGTTCTACAGAACTCTACCTTGGTGACCCCGTATGTCGATGAACACAAGAACAGTCTGCGCTCCAAACACCGGAGCAGTGTGACGACTGGATTACATGTGACTTTCTGCAGTTGGTTGGAAACACGTCTCAGAGGTGACAACACTGTTTGTGATGAGCTGTACTCATTGTCCAGGGGACCATCTTCGACTGTATTGACTTACAAAGGATACGAGACAAATGGGAATGCATTTTACACGATTGCCCAAGATCAAAAGAGCACCAACCAAAACAGCGGTGTCCGCTGTGATGCAGTAACCAAGAGGGGAAAGGACACATATTATGGTTACATAGTGGACATATGGGAACTTGACTACGGGCATGATTTTAAGGTCCCTTTGTTTAAGTGCACATGGGTCAATTTGTCAGGAGGCTTGGTACAGGTAGACCCACAGTACGGAATGACAACAGTGGATCTGAACAATCTTGGTTACACCGATGAACTGTTCGTCCTAGCCAATGATGCGGCGCAAGTTTTCTATGTTAAGGACATGTCTACCAAACCGAGAAAAAGAAAAGATAAGGAAGCGAACACATCATACGATGAGCCAAAGCGCCACATAGTTCTTTCAGGAAAAAGAGACATCGTGGGAGTGGAGGGCAAGACAGACATGTCCGAAGATTACAAAAAGTTTCATGAAATTCCTCCCTTCAAAGTCAAGGCTGACCCAAGCACCTTGTTAAACGATGAAGATTACCCATGGTTACGGTGCAATAAGCAAAGGACAGAAGCGAAGAAAAAGTGAAGACTTTCTCTCCACGACTATTATGATGATGCCTTTGATCTAGAATATCATTGTAACACACGAGTTTCCGTATGAAACCCTGATACTTCGAAAGAGATTGTCTGTTTTGTACATGAAGTGCATCCAGTTTTTGCTGTAACCCTCTCAAGTTTTTAGCACATGCTATTTGGGTGAAATGTTGACACCATGCCAACTTTCAACCTTTTCAGACTTCATTTGTAGTGCTTTTCAATTTCAGGGTCATTTAGCTCAAAAAATGAACTAATAGCAAAAAAAATGAACTAATAGCTAAAAGAATGAACTAAAAGCTTTTATAAACCTCTAGTATTTTTTAAACTAAAATTATATAAAATTTATGCAACTAAAATTATCAAAGTATTTTCTGTTCAAAACATTATAAGCAAAAGTAAAATAAAATAAACAAGTAGAAACAAAATAAAATAAATAAGTAGACAAAATAAAATAAATAAGTAGAAACAAAACAAAATAAATAAGTACAAACAAAATAAACTTTAATAAATAAGTAGAAACAAAATAAAATAAAATAAAATAGCAACAGTAAGTATTTTTTTGTAAGTAGAAACAAAATAAAATAAATAAAGCAACAAAGAAAACAAAAAAAAGTGCCACCTACTGGGTCAACACGGCCTGAATACGACTAGAAACCTAATCATGGGCCAGGATTCAGTGGTACCGGTTCGTGGCACCAACCGGGACCAATGACACCCTTTGGTCCCGATTGGTGGCACCAACCGGGACTAAAGGGGGCATTGGTACCGGTTGGTTCCATGAACTGGGACTAAAGGCTTTGGTATATAAGCAAACACTTGTGAAAATTTCACTTCTCATCTCGCAGTTGCCACCCTGACGATGCTGACGACATTGACGCCGCCAGGCTGCCCCGACTCCGCCCGCAGGGTCGACGAAATTTCACTTCTCATCTCGCAGTTGCCACCCTGACGATGCCGACGACATCGACGTCGCCAGGCTACCCCGACTCCGCCCGCCGCCCCTGCCGTCGCCGTCGCCGTCGCCCGTCCCCGTCGTCGCCATCGCCCGTGCCCATCATCGTCGTCGCCCGCGCTCGTCATCGTCGTCGCCCGCACCCTCACCGTTGACCGCGCCCCTTGTCCGACGCCATCGCCGCTTGCCGCCCCTGCCCCGACGCGCGCCGCCCCGGCCCGCCCCC
>NC_041393.1:736812690-736812919 GCF_002162155.2 Triticum dicoccoides | reverse complement strand
TCTTCTTCTTCTTCTTCTTCTTCTTCTTCTTCTTCTTCTTCTTCTTCTTCTTCTTCTTCTTCTTCTTCTTCTTCTTCTTCTTCTTCTTCTTCTTCTTCTTCTTCTTCTTCTTCTTCTTCTTCTTCTTCTTCTTCTTCTTCTTCTTCTTCTTCTTCTTCTTCTTCTTCTTCTTCTTCTTCTTCTTCTTCTTCTTCTTCTTCGTCGTCTTCTTCTTCGTCTTCTTCTTCGT
>NC_041393.1:736756274-736812201 GCF_002162155.2 Triticum dicoccoides | reverse complement strand
TCTTCTTCTTCTTTGTTGAAGACACTGTTTTGTTGAATCCTTTGACACTAGACAATTTTTGCCTAATGATACTTTCGCCTAATGATGAAGACACGGTTTTGTTGAATCCTTTGACACTAGACAATTTTCTGCACATCCAGAATGGCGCCATTTTGTTAAATCCCTTGTCGGTCCAGATGTCGGACAATCATGAGAGAGGCGGTTTGGCCCAAACCCTAGAAGCGCTGCCGAGGCCACCCAAATTTACCAAGTTAAAAGAGCATTGTCGTTGAGGCCACCCCGAACCCTATAAGCATTGTCGAGGCCACCCCAAACCCTAGAGAAGCGTCGAGGCCACTAATATGATTCCTTGTTGTGATTAGGTAGCTAGGTCTATGTTTGCCACTAATATATCCATCTG
Source organism: Triticum dicoccoides (assembly GCF_002162155.2). NCBI lineage: Eukaryota > Viridiplantae > Streptophyta > Magnoliopsida > Poales > Poaceae > Triticum > Triticum dicoccoides. The sequence goes on along the minus strand of NC_041393.1, from coordinate 736,811,801 downwards.
CTGTCATGTTTGTATAATAATGCCATGTTGTAATATTTGCGGAAACAATGGAGCACGGACGAGAGGAGGAAGCACAACAGGTGTTGGGGGACATAATCGCAGCCGGAGCTGATGTCTTGTCGTATCTCAACGACATCGATGGTCTGGAAGGACAGGGTTAAGAAGCAGGATACGGTGATCGAACAATGGAGGAGGAGAGACATGATTATGATGGCTCCGGTGACAGAATGTGTCGGTGGAAAACGACACCTATGGGATCATTGGAATCCCTTCTGCGGTTGCGGGGCACGAAGATTGTGGGAAGAGCAGAACTAGCAGACAACACAAAGGGATTTACCCAGGTTCGGGCCGCAAAGATGCGTAAAGACCTACGATCCTGCTTTGGTGGATGTATTTAGTGTTCTTGAGCTCTTGAACTAGCTCTGGGTGCTGTGGGGTTCGAAAGAGCTGAATCGTTTCTCTGTGTGCCATGGGCCTCCTTTTATAGGTGAAAGGGGCTACAACAGTGACACACAGAAGGTGGAAAGTGCTACAACATTGCGAGGTTATCGCTAGTATTACAGGACAAGACGCATTTAATGCGAGGCTTAGGTGTCCCTTCGCTTTATCGGGGACGGGGGCGAGGCCCGTCCCGTCCGTTGTCGCTCCCCCTCGCTTCGACATGCGCCCTGGCCAGCGATGCATGCGGTGCCATGTAGGCAGGCAGGCAGTTGAGGTGGCGTGGTGGTGGAGCCTCCACGAAGGATTGCATGCTGCCACGCAGGTGCCTGCCCAGCTAGTTGGTTCGGCGGCTGCATGCGAACGGCGGTGAAGACTTGGTTGGCGCGGGCCTGGCAGTGGCCCTGTTGGTGCGCTTGGTAAGGGCCTTGTCGGGTGGCCCGGCAAGGGTCTTGCCGGGTGGCTCTGCAAGGGTCTTGTCGTGGCGCGCTGGCTTCCTCGGCAAGGATCTTGCCGGGGGTCTCATGAGTTTCTTCGGTGAGGATGGTTGCCTTCCTATCCTCATCTGATCTTGAGCATTCTATGTCTTCACAAAGATCTGCATGCCACCACGGAGGTGCCTCCCGAGCCTTGTCCCTAATGCATCTGTTTAGCGTTGGTGGGCTCAAGGGTGGCTCGCTCGGTTGGCGTGGGTGATCTGCCCCGGCAAGGGTCCTTGCCGAGGGAACCTGCTACGCCTATTTGATCTTTGTGGCCTTGCTCCTTATTGTTGCTTCGTTTGTCCTTGATGCTTCGGCTTCTCTCCGGCTTCCCATTCCTATCGTGTCTGTGCGTGGCCGTGGCGGGAGGCTCTGACTGCCGGTGGTAGAAGGACACCGTGACGATGGCTCCAGTGACCGAACGGACTAGGGCCATGTATATATATTAATTAAGCATGTGCTGACTAGATGCATTCATTGTTTTGTTATGCACACATATTAACTCTCGTCTGTCTTGTTTTTTCTAGCCCTCCGGATCGAGCACAACTTCGGTAAAGAGACGAGGCCCGCAGAAAAAGTTGCGCTCGGATGAAAAGTTCACAATCACAGAAATCACGCGCGCTGGCCGACCGATTGCACCCATCCGGACCAAGGAAGCATTTTCTGCTCAGTGCGGGGTTCTTGGTAGGGACATCATCCCGATCAGCATCCACCAATGGTATAAGCCTAAGGAGGAAGACCCTGAGGTATTTTATGTCAATGATAGGCAGAAAGATGATCTTTGGACCGAGCTGAAGGAAAATTTTACCCTACCGCCAGAGGAGGATCCGAAGAAGCCAGTTATAGAGCGACTGGTCAAGGCTCATGCTCCTAAGAAGATGGTAGATCTATTCAGGAGGTGGAAGACTGAGCTGAAAACAACGTTTGTCGACAAAGACAAGACTCCAGAATTAACTGGCTGGTATAAGAAGATCAGGGATCACTGGGACGCATTTGTGGCCCACAACACATCGGGCAAGAGTAAAAAGATGTCAGCAAGAAACAAGAAAAATTCTGCGAAGAAGGAGCTTCACCATCGAATGGGGTCAGGTGGCTATCTCAAAGCCTGGCCGTTGTGGGCCAAGGCTGAGAATGACTTGCTTCATAAAGGGGTCGAACCAAAGACATTGAACTGTCGATACCATTGTCGGACTTGGTTCTTTGGGGTTGGCAGAACCTTGGACCCTCTAATAGGGAAGTGCGTTTGGATGAACGAGGAACTGCGAATACCCGTCATGAAGCTTCAGGACTATATCGCCGCAGCGCATGAAGGAACATTCGTTCCCGACAGAGAGAACGACGAGCTCACAATGGCCCTCGGGAATCCTGAGCACCTTGGACGGACACGAGGCACGCCAGGATCCGTTCCGTGGAAGGCTGGGTTTTTGGACGCAGGCGGTTACAAATGCCAGGAGAGGAAGAACAAAGTGGAGCAGACCCAACTGCAGAAGCTGCACGCAAGGGTACAAGCGCTAGAGGAACGAGACACAATTTGCAGCAAGCGACCTGCCGAAGCTACCCCTGAAGCTACCCCGCCATCTCAGCGGAGAAGCAGCGTGGCTTCCACCGCGCTGCTTCGGGAGCCTGTCTTGACGGCTCCTGCTAGCTAACCCGTGGATGCTATCACGGTGTCTCAACATTACCACATTATGACGCAATGGCAGAGCTTCAAATTCAAGGCGGATGTCGGCTCTGTTCGACCTCCTAAACCCGGCGCAACTTTTCACTGCCGTCCGATTCTAGAAGGATATGCTAGGGTGATGGTGGACGAAATAATGGAGGGATTTGCGGACCTCGAGCTTGACCACCCTACCGGTGAAGGGGAGACTCGGCTGGGTTCGGCTCTGAAGACTCCATGCCTATGGTGGAAGGATCTCATCAACCTTCCGAACTGGACGCCTCCTCCTCCTCCTCCTCCTCCGGCGAGTCAGGACACTCCGCCTCCTCCTCTGCCTCCTCCTCCGTGGGTGATCAGGGCACTACGCCTCCTTCTTCGGCGCGTGGCGGCACTCCGTCTCCTTCTCCGCCTGCGCTGGCGCGCCCGAGCAGCCTGCCTCCTCCTTCTCCTCCTCGTCAGCAAGGGAGGAAGAGATCCGCCGCCGCTCCGGCTGCTTCGCCGCGTCGTAGTCCTTCTCCTCCGCCTCGTAAGCAAAGAAAGAAGACAGCCGTAGCCGCTCTGTCTGCTCCGGCGTCTGGCAGTACAGCCAGAGGCATGATACGTCCATTTTGCATCATGCTTTTATATCGATATTTATTGCATTATGGGCTGTTATTACACGCTATGTCACAATACTTATGGCTGTTCTCTCTTATTTTACAAGGTTGAACATAAAGAGGAAAATGCCGGCAAATGGAATTCTGGGCTGGAAAAGGAGCAAATATTGGAAACCTATTCTGCACAGCTCCAAAAGTCCTGAAACTCCACGAAAGTCATTTTTGGAATTAATAAGAATTATTGAGCGAAAGAAGTACCGGAGGGGGCCCACACCCTAGACACGAGGGTGGGGGGCGCGCCCCCTGCCTCGTGGGCCCCCTGGTGGCCCTCTGGTGCCCATCTTCTGCTATATGAAGTCTTTTACCCTGGAAAAAAAATCATAAGCAAGCTTACGGGATGAAACTCTGCCGCCACGAGGCGGAACATTGGCGGAACCAATCTAGGGCTCCGGTGGAGCAGTTCTGCCGTGGAAACTTCCCTCCGGGAGCGGGAAATCATCACCAACAATCCTCTCATCGGGAGGGGGTCAATCTCCATCAACATCATCACGATAATTCCAATGTGTCCTCAGGAGCACTTTTCTCATTATAAGAAATTATTCAGGCTTGTCCTTTCCTACAAAAAGGATTGGGCCACTGTGCTGCACTTTATTAACTTTTATTGCCTGTTACTCGTTACAAATTATCTTATCACAAAACTATCTATTACCTACATTTTCAGTGCTTGCAGAGAATACCTTACTGAAAACCGCTCATTATTTCCTCCTGCTCCTCATTGGGTTCGACACTCTTACTTATCCAAAGGACTACGATGGATCCCCTATACTTGTGGGTCATCAAGACTCTTTTCTGGCGCCGTTGCCGGGGAGTGAAGCACCTTTGGTGAGTGGAACTTGATAAGGAAACATTTATATAGTGTGCTGAAATTTTCCATCACTTTTTACTATGGAAACTAATCCTTTGAGGGGCTTGTTCGGGGCATCTTCGCCCCGACCAGTAGAGCAAAGAGTTGCTCCTCAACTACTGAACCTACTGAAAATGTTTACTTTGAAATTCCTTCGGGAATGATAGAGAAACTGCTAGCTAATCCCTTTGAAGGAGATGGAACATTGCATCCCGATTTACACCTTATCTATGTGGATGAAGTTTGTGGATTATTTAAGCTTGCAGGTATGCCCGATGATGTTGTTAAGAGGAAGGTCTTCCCTTTATCTTTGAAGGGAGATGCATTGACATGGTATAGGCTATGTGATGATACGGGATCTTGGGACTATAAACGATTGAAATTGGAATTTCACCAGAAATTCTATCCTATGCATCTTGTTCATCGTGATCGTAATTATATATATAATTTTTGGCCTCGCGAAGGAGAAAGCATTGCTCAAGCTTGGGGGAGGCTTAAGTCAATGTGATATTCATGCCCCAATCATGAGCTCTCAAGAGAAATGTTTATTCAAAAAATTTATGCTCGGCGTTCTCTCAATCATCGCACCATGCTCGATACTTCCTGTGCTGGTTCTTATATGCTGAAGACTATTGAATTCAAGTGGGACTTATTGGAAAGAATTAAACGCAACTCTGAAGATTGGGGTTCCGTCGATGGTAAGGAGTCAGGATTGACACCTAAGTTTGATTGTGTTAAATCTTTTATGGATACCGATGCTTTTCCTGGATTTAGCACTAAATATGGACTTGACTCTGATATAGTAGGTTATTTCTGTGAATCTTTTGCTACTCACGTTGATCTCCCTAAGGAGAATTGGTTTAAATATAATCCTCCCATTGAAGTAAAAGTGGTTGCACCTGTTACAGTTGAAGAAAAGACTAGCACTTATAATGATCCTATTGTTCCTACTACTTATGTTGAGAAACCACCCTTCCCTGTTAGGATAAAGGATCATGCTAAAGCTTCAAATGTGGTTCGTAAAAGTAATACTAGTATATATACACCTCCTGAGCAAATTGATGTTGAACCTAGTATTGCTATGGTTAAAGATCTCTTGGCTAATAATATTGATGGGCATGTTATCTACTTCTGTGAGGAAGCTGCTAATATTGCTAAACCCGGTGCTAAGATACATAGACCTATTGTAGGCATGCCTGTTATTTCTGTTAAAATAGGAGATCATTGTTATCATGGCTTATGTGATATGGGTGCCAGTGCTAGTGCAATACCTATTTCCTTATATAATGAAATTATGCATGATATCGCACCCGCTGAAATAGAAGATATTGATGTTACTATTAAGCTTGCCAGTAGAATACTATTTCACCAGTTGGGATTTTTAGAGATGTTGAAGTCTTGTGTGGGGAAGTTAAATATCCTGCTAATTTTCTTGTTCTCAGTTCCCCACAAGATAGCTTTTGTCCCATTATATTTGGTAGACCCTTCTTGAATACTGTTAATGCTAGGATTGATTATAGAAAGCATGTTGTTACTATTGGTCAGGGGGATATGTGTCATGAGTTTAATTTTGCTAAGTTTCGTAGACGACCCCATGATAAAGAATTGCCTAGTAAGGATGAAATTATTGGTCTTGCTTCTATTGCCCTGCCTCGTACTGATCCGTGATATGTTTATGAATGAAAGAAGGGAAATAGATGAAGTATTCCTTAAACATGGTCCTATTCTGAAACACAACTTGCCTGTTGAAATCCTAGGGGATCCTCTTCCACCTAAGGGTGATCCCGTGTTTGAGCTTAAACCATTACCTGATACTCTTAAATATGCTTATCTTGATGAAAAGAAGATATATCCTGTTATTATTAGTGCTAACCTTTCAGAGCAGGAAGAAGAAAGATTACTAAAAACTCTGAAGAAGCACTGTGCTGCTCTTGGATATACTCTCGATGATCTTAACGACATTAGGCCCACTCTATGCCAACACAAAATTAAATTGGACGAAGGCTCCAAACCACTTGAAGATCATCAACGACGGTTAAACCCTAAGATGAAAGAAGTGGTAAGAAAGGAGATACTAAAGCTCCTTGAGGCTGGTATAATTTATCCCGTTGCTGATAGTGAGTGGTTAAGTCCTATCCATTGTGCCCCTAAGAAGGGAGGTATTACTGTAGTTCCTAATAATAAAGATATATTGATCCCGCAAAGAATTATAACAGGTTACAGGACGGTTATTGATTTCCGTAAATTAAATAAAGCTACTAAGAAAGATCATTACCCTTTACCTTTTCTTGATCAAATGCTAGAAAGACTATCCAAACATACACATTTCTGCTTACTAGATGGTTATTCTGGTTTCTCTCAAATACCTGTGTTAGTGGACGATCATGAAAAGACGACTTTTACTTGCCCTTTCGGTACTTTTGGATATAGACGTATGCCTTTTGGGTTATGTAAAGCACCCGCTACCTTTCACAGATCCATGATGGCTATATTCTCTAACTTTTGTGAAAAGATTTGTGACGTTTGATGGATGATTTCTCCGTTTATGGATCCTCTTTTGATGATTGCTTGAGCAACCTTGATCGAGTTTTGCAGAGATGCGAAGACACTAGTCTCGTCTTGAATTGGGAGAAGTGCCACTTTATGGTTAATGAAGGCATTGCCTTGGGGCATAAAATTTCTGAAGAGGTATTGAATTTGATAAAGCTAAAGTTGATGCTATTGAAAAGATGTCGTGTCCCAAGGACATTAAAGGTATACGAAGTTTCCTTGGTCATGCCGGTTTTTATGGGAGGTTCATTAAAGACTTATCTAAAATCTCTAGGCCTCTCACTAATCTATTGCAAAAAGTTATTCCTTTTGTCTTCGATGATGGTAGTGTAGAAGCATTTGAAATACTTAAGAAAGCTTTGATCACTTCACCTATTGTTCAGCCACCTGATTGGAATTTACCCTTTAAAATTATGTGTGATGCTAGTGATTATGCTGTAGGTGCTGTTCTAGGGTAAAGAGTTGATAAGAAATGAAATGTTATCTAGTATGCTAGTAAAACTCTTGACACCGCCTAGAGAAATTATGCTACCACTGACAAAGAATTCTTAGCAGTTGTATTTCCATGTGGTAAGTTCAGACCTTATATTGTTGATTCTAAAGTAACTATTAACACTGATCATGCTGCTATTAAATATCTTATGAAAAAGAAAGATGCTAAACCTAGACTTATTAGATGGGTTCTCTTGCTACAAGAATTTGATTCACATATTATTGATAGAAAGGGAGCTGAGAACCCCGTTGCAGACAACTTGTCTAGGTTAGAGAACGTTCTTGAAGACCCACTACCTATTGATGATAGCTTTCCTAATGAACAATTAGCTGTCATAAATGCTTCTCGTACTGCTCCATGGTATGCTGATTATGCTAATTACATTGTTGCTAAATTTATACTGCCTAGTTTCACATACCAGTAAAAGAAAAAGTTCTTTTATGATTTAAGACATTACTTCTGGGATGACCCACACCTTTATGAAGAAGGAGTAGATGGTGTTATTAGACGTTGTGTACCTAAGCATGAACAGGAACACATCCTACGCAAGTGTCACTCTGAACCATATGGAGGACACCACGCTGGAGAGAGAACTGCACATAAGGTATTGCAATCCGGTTTTTATTGGCCTACTCTTTTCAAAGATGCCCGTAAGTTTGTCTTGTCTTGTGATGAATGTCAAAGAATTGGTAATATTAGTAGACGTCAAGAAATGCCTATGAATTATTCTCTTGTTATTGAACCATTTGATGTTTGGGGCTTTGATTATATGGGACCTTTTCCTGCCTCTAATGGATATACACATATTTTAGTTGCTGTTGATTATGTTACTAAGTGGGTAGAAGCTATTCCTACTAGTAGTGCTGGTCATAACACCTCTATTAAGATGCTTAAGGAAGTTATTTTTCCGAGGTTTGGAGTCCCTAGATACTTAATGACTGATGGTAGTTCACATTTTATTCATGGTGCTTTTCATAAAATGCTTGCTAAGTATGATGTTAATCAGAGAATTGCATATCCTTATCACCGACAATCTAGTGATCAAGTAGAATTGAGCAATAGAGAGCTCAAATTAATTTTGCAAAAGACTGTTAACTGATTTCGAAAGAATTGGTCCAAGAAACTTGAGGATGCATTATGGGCCTATAGAACTGCATATAAATATCCTATGGGTATGTCTCCGTATAAGATGGTTTATGGAAAAGCATGTCACTTACCTCTCGAACTTGAACATAAGGCATATTGGGCTATTAAAAAGCTCAATTATGATTGCAAACTTGCTGGAGAGAAGAGGTTATTTGACATTAGCTCACTTGACGAGTGGAGAACCCAAGCATATGAAAATGCCAAGCTGTTTAAAGAAAAAGTTAAAAGATGGCATGACCAAAGGATACAAAAGCGTGAGTTTAACATAGGTGAGGAAGAAGAAAGTGGAGCAGACCCAACTGCAGAAGCTGCACGCAAGGGTACAAGCGCTAGAGGAACGAGACACAGTTCGCAGCAAGTGACCTGCCGAAGCTACCCCCGAAGCTACCCCGCCATCTCAGCGGAGAAGCAGCATGGCTTCCACCGTGCTGCTTCAGGAGCCTGTCTTGACGGCTCCTGCTAGCTACCCCGTGGATGCTATCACGGTGTCTCAACATTACCACATTATGACGCAATGGCAGAGCTTCAAATTCAAGGCGGATGTCGGCTCTGTTCGACCTCCTAAACCCGGCGCAACTTTTCACTGCCGTCCGATTCTAGAAGGATATGCTAGGGTTATGGTGGACGAAATAATGGAGGGATTTGCGGACCTCGAGCTTGACCACCCTACCGGTGAAGGGGAGACTCGGCTGGGTTCGGCTCTGAAGACTCCATGCCTATGGTGGAAGGATCTCATCAACCTTCCGAACTGGACGCCTCCTCCTCCTCCTCTTCCTCCTCCTCCTCCTCCTCCGGCGAGTCAGGACACTCCGCCTCCTCCTCTGCCTCCTCCTCCGTGGGTGATCAGGGCACTACGCCACCTTCTCCGGCGCGTGGCGGCACTCCGTCTCCTTCTCCGCCTGCGCTGGCGCGCCCGAGCAGCCTGCCTCCTCCTTCTCCGCCTCGTCTGGAAGGGAGGAAGAGACTCGCCGCCGCTCCGGCTGCTTTGCCTCGTCGTAGTCCTTCTCCTCTGCCTCGTAAGCAAAGAAAGAAGACAACCGCAGCTGCTCTGTCTGCTCCGGCGTCTAGCAGTACAACCAGAGGCATGATACGTCCATTTTGCATCATGCTTTTATATCGATATTTATTGCATTATGGGCTGTTATTACACGCTATGTCACAATACTTATGGTTGTTCTCTCTTATTTTACAAGGTTTAACACAAAGAAGAAAATGCCGGCAGATGGAATTCTGGGCTCGAAAAGGACCAAATATTGGAAACCTATTCTGCACAGCTCCAAAAGTCCTGAAACTCCACGAAAGTCATTTGTGGAATTAATAAGAATTATTGAGCAAAAGAAGTACCAGAGGGGGCCCACACCCTGGACACGAGGGTGGGGGCGAGCCCCCTGCCTCGTGGGCCCCCTGGTGGCCCTCCGGTGCCCATCTTCTGCTATATGAAGTCTTTTACCCTGGAAAAAAATCATAAGCAAGCTTACGGGACGAAACACCGCCACCACGAGGCGGAACCTTGGCGGAACCAATCTAGGGCTCCGGTGGAGCAGTTTTGCCGTGGAAACTTCCCTCCGGGAGGGGAAAATCATCACCATCGTCATCACCAACAATCCTCTCATCGGGAGGGGGTCATTCTCCATCAACATCTTCACGATAATCCCCATGTGTCCTCAGGAGCACTTTTCTCATTATAAGAAATTGTTCAGGCTTATGCTTTGCTACAAAAAGGATTGGGCCACCGTGCTTCACTTTATTTACTTTTATTGCTTGTTACCCGTTACAAATTATCTTATCACAAAACTATCTGTTACCTACAATTTCAGTGCTTGCAGAGAATACCTTACTGAAAACCGCTCATTATTTCCTTCTGTTCCTCATTGGGTTCGACACTCTTACTTATCCAAAGGACTACGATGGATCCCCTATACTTGTGGGTCATCAAGACTCTTTTCTGGCGCCGTTGCCGGGGAGTGAAGCGCCTTTGGTGAGTGGAACTTGATAAGGAAACATTTATATAGTGTGCTAAAATTTTCCATCACTTTTTACTATGGAAACTAATCCTTTGAGGGGCTTGTTCGGGGCATCTTCGCCCCGACAAGTAGAGCAAAGAGGTGCTCCTCAACTACTGAACCTATTGAAAATGTTTACTTTGAAATTCCTTCGGGTATGATAGAGAAACTGCTAGCTAATCCCCTTGAAGGAGATGGAACATTGCATCCCGATTTACACCTTATCTATGTGGATGAAGTTTTTGGATTATTTAAGCTTGCAGGTATGCCCGATGATGTTGTTAAGAGGAAGGTCTTCCCTTTATCTTTGAAGGGAGATGCATTGACATGGTATAGGCTATGTGATGATACGGGATCTTGGGACTATAAACGATTGAAATTGGAATTTCACCAGAAGTTCTATCCTATGCATCTTGTTCATCGTGATCGTAATTATATATATAATTTTTGGCCTCGCGAAGGAGAAAGCATTGCTCAAGCTTGGGGGAGGCTTAAGTCAAAGTGATATTCATGCCCCAATCATGAGCTCTCAAGAGAAATGTTTATTCAAAAAATTTATGCTCGGCGTTCTCTCAATCATCGCACCATGCTCGATACTTCCTGTGCTGGTTCTTATATGCTGAAGACTATTGAATTCAAGTGGGACTTATTGGAAAGAATTAAACACAACTCTGAAGATTGGGGTTCCGTCGATGGTAAGGAGTCAGGATTGACACCTAAGTTTGATTGTGTTAAATCTTTTATGGATACCGATGCTTTTCCTGGATTTAGCACTAAATATGGACTTGACTCTGATATAGTAGGTTATTTCTGTGAATCTTTTGCTACTCACGTTGATCTCCCTAAGGAGAATTGGTTTAAATATAATCCTCCCATTGAAGTAAAAGTAGTTGCACCTGTTACAGTTGAAGAAAAGACTAGCACTTATAATGATCCTATTGTTCCTACTACTTATGTTGAGAAACCACCCTTCCCTGTTAGGATAAAGGATCATGCTAAAGCTTCAAATGTGGTTCATAAAAGTAATACTAGAATATATACACCTCCTGAGCAAATTGATGTTGAACCTAGTATTGCTATGGTTAAAGATCTCTTGGCTAATAATATTGATGGGCATGTTATCTACTTCTGTGAGGAAGCTGCTAATATTGCTAAACCCGATGCTAAGATACATAGACCTATTGTAGGCATGCCTGTTATTTCTGTTAAAATAGGAGATCATTGTTATCATGGCTTATGTGATATGGGTGCCAGTGCTAGTGCAATACCTATTTCCTTATATAATGAAATTATGCATGATATCGCACCCGCTGAAATAGAAGATATTGATGTTACTATTAAGCTTGCCAGTAGAATACTATTTCACCAGTTGGGATTTTTAGAGATGTTGAAGTCTTGTGTGGGGAAGTTAAATATCCTGCTGATTTTCTTGTTCTCGGTTCCCCACAAGATAACTTTTGTCCCATTATATTTGGTAGACCCTTCTTGAATACTGTTAATGCTAGGATTGATTATAGAAAGCATGTTGTTACTATTGGTCAGGGGGATATGTGTCATGAGTTTAATTTTGCTAAGTTTCGTAGACGACCCCATGATAAAGAATTGCCTAGTAAGGATGAAATTATTGGTCTTGCTTCTATTGCCCTGCCTCGTACTGATCCGTGATATGTTTATGAATGAAAGAAGGGAAATAGATGAAGTATTCCTTAAACATGGTCCTATTCTGAAACACAACTTGCCTGTTGAAATCCTAGGGGATCCTCTTCCACCTAAGGGTGATCCCGTGTTTGAGCTTAAACCATTACCTGATACTCTTAAATATGCTTATCTTGATGAAAAGAAGATATATCCTGTTATTATTAGTGCTAACCTTTCAGAGCAGGAAGAAGAAAGATTACTAAAAACTCTGAAGAAGCACTGTGCTGCTATTGGATATACTCTCGATGATCTTAACGACATTAGGCCCACTCTATGCCAACACAAAATTAAATTGGACGAAGGCTCCAAACCACTTGGAGATCATCAACGACGGTTAAACCCTAAGATGAAAGAAGTGGTAAGAAAGGAGATACTAAAGCTCCTTGAGGCTGGTATAATTTATCCCGTTGCTGATAGTGAGTGGTTAAGTCCTATCCATTATGTCCCTAAGAAGGGAGGTATTACTGTAGTTCCTAATAATAAAGATATATTGATCCCGCAAAGAATTATAACAGGTTACAGGACGGTTATTGATTTCCGTAAATTAAATGAAGCTACTAAGAAAGATCATTACCCTTTACCTTTTCTTGATCAAATGCTAGAAAGACTATCCAAACATACACATTTCTGCTTACTAGATGGTTATTCTGGTTTCTCTCAAATACCTGTGTTAGTGGACGATCATGAAAAGACGACTTTTACTTGCCCTTTCGGTACTTTTGGATATAGACGTATGCCTTTTGGGTTATGTAAAGCACCCGCTACCTTTCACAGATCCATGATGGCTATATTCTCTGACTTTTGTGAAAAGATTTGTGAGGTTTGATGGATGATTTCTCCGTTTATGGATCCTCTTTTGATGATTGCTTGAGCAACCTTGATCGAGTTTTGCAGAGATGCGAAGACACTAGTCTCGTCTTGAATTGGGAGAAGTGCCACTTTATGGTTAATGAAGGCATTGCCTTGGGGCATAAAATTTCTGAAGAGGTATTGAATTTGATAAAGCTAAAGTTGATGCTATTGAAAAGATGTCGTGTCCCAAGGACATTAAAGGTATACGAAGTTTCCTTGGTCATGCCGGTTTTTATGGGAGGTTCATTAAAGACTTATCTAAAATCTCTAGGCCTCTCACTAATCTATTGCAAAAAGTTATTCCTTTTGTCTTCGATGATGGTAGTGTAGAAGCATTTGAAATACTTAAGAAAGCTTTGATCACTTCACCTATTGTTCAGCTACCTGATTGGAATTTACCCTTTAAAATTATGTGTGATGCTAGTGATTATGCTGTAGGTGCTGTTCTAGGGTAAAGAGTTGATAAGAAATGAAATGTTATCTAGTATGCTAGTAAAACTCTTGACACCGCCTAGAGAAATTATGCTACCACTGAAAAAGAATTCTTAGCAGTTGTATTTCCATGTGGTAAGTTCAGACCTTATATTGTTGATTCTAAAGTAACTATTAACACTGATCATGCTGCTATTAAATATCTTATGAAAAAGAAAGATGCTAAACCTAGACTTATTAGATGGGTTCTCTTGCTACAAGAATTTGATTCACATATTATTGATAGAAAGGGAGCTGAGAACCCCGTTGCAGACAACTTGTCTAGGTTAGAGAACGTTCTTGAAGACCCACTACCTATTGATGATAGCTTTCCTAATGAACAATTAGCTGTCATAAATGCTTCTCGTACTGCTCCATGGTATGCTGATTATGCTAATTACACTGTTGCTAAATTTATACTGCCTAGTTTCACATACCAGTAAAAGAAAAAGTTCTTTTATGATTTAAGACATTACTTCTAGGATGACCCACACCTTTATGAAGAAGGAGTAGATGGTGTTATTAGACGTTGTGTACCTGAGCATGAACAGGAACACATTCTACGCAAGTGTCACTCTGAACCATATGGAGGACACCGCGCTGGCGAGAGAACTGCACATAAGGTATTGCAATCCGGTTTTTATTGGCCTACTCTTTTCAAAGATGCCCGTAAGTTTGTCTTGTCTTGTGATGAATGTCAAAGAATTGGTAATATTAGTAGACGTCAAGAAATGCCTATGAATTATTCTCTTGTTATTGAACCATTTGATGTTTGGGGCTTTGATTATATGGGACCTTTTCCTGCCTCTAATGGATATACACATATTTTAGTTGCTGTTGATTATGTTACTAAGTGGGTAGAAGCTATTCCTACTAGTAGTGCTGGTCATAACACCTCTATTAAGATGCTTAAGGAAGTTATTTTTCCGAGGTTTGGAGTCCCTAGATACTTAATGACTGATGGTAGTTCACATTTTATTCATGGTGCTTTTCATAAAATGCTTGCTAAGTATGATGTTAATCAGAGAATTGCATATCCTTATCACCGACAATCTAGTGGTCAAGTAGAATTGAGCAATAGAGAGCTCAAATTAATTTTGCAAAAGACTGTTAACTGATTTTGAAAGAATTGGTCCAAGAAACTTGAGGATGCGTTATGGGCCTATAGAACTGCATATAAATATCCTATGGGTATGTCTCCGTATAAGATGGTTTATGGAAAAGCATGTCACTTACCTCTCGAACTTGAACATAAGGCATATTGGGCTATTAAAAAGCTCAATTATGATTGCAAACTTGCTGGAGAGAAGAGGTTATTTGACATTAGCTCACTTGACGAGTGGAGAACCCAAGCATATGAAAATGCCAAGCTGTTTAAAGAAAAAGTTAAAAGATGGCATGACCAAAGGATACAAAAGCGTGAGTTTAACATAGGTGAGGAAGAAGAAAGTGGAGCAGACCCAACTGCAGAAGCTGCACGCAAGGGTACAAGCGCTAGAGGAACGAGACACAGTTTGCAGCAAGCGACCTGCCGAAGCTACCCCCGAAGCTACCCCGCCATCTCAGCGGAGAAGCAGTATGGCTTCCACCGCGCTGCTTCAAGAGCCTGTCTTGACGGCTCCTGCTAGCTACCCCGTGGATGCTATCACGGTGTCTCAACATTACCACATTATGACGCAATGGCAGAGCTTCAAATTCAAGGCGGATGTCGGCTCTGTTCGACCTCCTAAACCCGGCGCAACTTTTCACTGCCGTCCGATTCTAGAAGGATATGCTAGGGTGATGGTGGACGAAATAATGGAGGGATTTGCGGACCTCGAGCTTGACCACCCTACCGGTGAAGGGGAGACTAGGCTGGGTTCGGCTCTGAAGACTCCATGCCTATGGTGGAAGGATCTCATCAACCTTCCGAACTGGACGCCTCCTCCTCCTCCTCCTCCTCCTCCTCCTCCTCCTCCGGCGAGTCAGGACACTCCGCCTCCTCCTCTGCCTCCTCCTCCGTGGGTGATCAGGGCACTACGCCTCCTTCTCCGGCGCGTGGCGGCACTCCGTCTCCTTCTCCGCCTGCGCTGGCGCGCCCGAGCAGCCTGCCTCCTCCTTCTCCGCCTCGTCAGGAAGGGAGGAAGAGACCCGCCGCCGCTCCGGCTGCTTCGCCTCGTCGTAGTCCTTCTCCTCTGCCTCGTAAGCAAAGAAAGAAGACAGCCGCAGCTGCTCTGTCTGCTCCGGCGTCTAGCAGTACAACCAGAGGCATGATACGTCCATTTTGCATCATGCTTTTATATCGATATTTATTGCATTATGGGCTGTTATTACACGCTATGTCACAATACTTATGGTTGTTCTCTCTTATTTTACAAGGTTTAACATAAAGAAGAAAATGCCGGCAGATGGAATTCTGGGCTCGAAAAGGACCAAATATTGGAAACCTATTCTGCACAGCTCCAAAAGTCCTGAAACTCCACGAAAGTCATTTGTGGAATTAATAAGAATTATTGAGCGAAAGAAGTACCAGAGGGGGCCCACACCCTGGACACGAGGGTGGGGGCGAGCCCCCTGCCTCGTGGGCCCCCTGGTGGCCCTCCGGTGCCCATCTTCTGCTATATGAAGTCTTTTACCCTGGAAAAAAAATCATAAGCAAGCTTACGGGACGAAACACCGCCACCACGAGGCGGAACCTTGGCGGAACCAATCTAGGGCTCCGGTGGAGCAGTTTTGCCGTGGAAACTTCCCTCCGGGAGGGGAAAATCATCACCATCGTCATCACCAACAATCCTCTCATCGGGAGGGGGTCAATCTCCATCAACATCTTCACGATAATCCCCATGTGTCCTCAGGAGCACTTTTCTCATTATAAGAAATTGTTCAGGCTTGTGCTTTGCTACAAAAAGGATTGGGCCACCGTGCTGCACTTTATTTACTTTTATTGCTTGTTACCCGTTACAAATTATCTTATCACAAAATTATCTGTTACCTACAATTTCAGTGCTTGCAGAGAATACCTTACTGAAAACCGCTCATTATTTCCTTCTGTTCCTCATTGGGTTCGACACTCTTACTTATCCAAAGGACTACGATGGATCCCCTATACTTGTGGGTCATCAAGACTCTTTTCTGGCGCCGTTGCCGGGGAGTGAAGCGCCTTTGGTTAGTGGAACTTGATAAGGAAACATTTATATAGTGTGCTAAAATTTTCCATCACTTTTTACTATGGAAACTAATCCTTTGAGGGGCTTGTTCGGGGCATCTTCGCCCCGACAAGTAGAGCAAAGAGGTGCTCCTCAACTACTGAACCTATTGAAAATGTTTACTTTGAAATTCCTTCGGGTATGATAGAGAAACTGCTAGCTAATCCCCTTGAAGGAGATGGAACATTGCATCCCGATTTACACCTTATCTATGTGGATGAAGTTTTTGGATTATTTAAGCTTGCAGGTATGCCCGATGATGTTGTTAAGAGGAAGGTCTTCCCTTTATCTTTGAAGGGAGATGCATTGACATGGTATAGGCTATGTGATGATACGGGATCTTGGGACTATAAACGATTGAAATTGGAATTTCACCAGAAGTTCTATCCTATGCATCTTGTTCATCGTGATCGTAATTATATATATAATTTTTGGCCTCGCGAAGGAGAAAGCATTGCTCAAGCTTGGGGGAGGCTTAAGTCAATGTTATATTCATGCCCCAATCATGAGCTCTCAAGAGAAATGATTATTCAAAAAATTTATGCTCGGCCTTCTCTCAATGATTGCACCATGCTCGATACTTCCTGTGCTGGTTCTTATATGCTGAAGACTATTGAATTCAAATGGGACTTATTGGAAAGAATTAAACGCAACTCTGAAGATTGGGGTTCCATCGATGGTAAGCAGTCAGGATTGACACCTATGTTTGATTGTGTTAAATCTTTTATGGATACCGATGCTTTTCCTGGATTTAGCACTAAATATGGACTTGACTCTGATATAGTAGGTTCTTTCTGTGAATCTTTTGCTACTCACGTCGATCTCCCTAAGGAGAATTGGTTTAAATATAATCCTCCCATTGAAGTAAAAGTAGGTGCACCTGTTACAGTTGAAGAAAAGACTAGCACTTATAATGATCCTATTGTTCCTACTACTTATGTTGAGAAACCACCCTTCCCTGTTAGGATAAAGGATCATGCTAAAGCTTCAACTGTGGTTCGTAAAAGTAATACTAGAATATATACACCTCCTAAGCAAATTGAAGTTGAACCTAGTATTGCTATGGTTAAAGGTCTCTTGGCTAATAATATTGATGGGCATGTCATCTACTTCTGTGAGGAAGCTGCTAATATTGCTAAACCCGATGCTAAGATACATAGACCTGTTGTAGGCATGCCTGTTATTTCTGTTTAAATAGGAGATCATTGTTATCATGGCTTATGTGATATGGGTGCCAGTGCTAGTGCAATACCTATTTCCTTATATAATGAAATTATGCATGATATCGCACCCGCTGAAATAGAAGATATTGATGTTACTATTAAGCTTGCCAGTAGAATACTATTTCACCAGTTGGGATTGTTAGAGATGTTGAAGTCTTGTGTGGGGAAGTTAAATATCCTGCTGATTTTCTTGTTCTCGGTTCCCCACAAGATAGCTTTTGTCCCATTATATTTGGTAGACCCTTCTTGAATACTGTTAATGCTAGGATTGATTATAGAAAGCATGTTGTTACTATTGGTCAGGGGGATATGTGTCATGAGTTTAATTTTGCTAAGTTTCGTAGACGACCCCATGATAAAGAATTGCCTAGTAAGGATGAAATTATTGGTCTTGCTTCTATTGCCCTGCCTCCTACTGATCCGTTAGAACAATATTTGCTAGACCATGAAAATGATATGTTTATGAATGAAAGAAGGGAAATAGATGAAGTATTCCTTAAACATGGTCCTATTCTGAAACACAACTTGCCTGTTGAAATCCTAGGGGACCCTCTTCCACCTAAGGGTGATCCCGTGTTTGAGCTTAAACCATTACCTGATACTCTTAAATATGCTTATCTTGATGAGAAGAAGATATATCCTGTTATTATTAGTGCTAACCTTTCAGAGCAGGAAGAGGAAAGATTACTGAAAACTCCGAAGAAGTACCGTGCTGCTATTGGATATACTCTCGATGATCTTAACGACATTAGTCCCACTCTATGCCAACACAAAATTAAATTGGACGAAGGCTCGAAACCAGTTAGAGATCATCAACGATGGTTAAACCCTAATATGAAAGAAGTGGTAAGAAAGGAGATACTAAAGCTCCTTGAGGCTGGTATAATTTATCCCGTTGCTGATAGTGAGTGGTTAAGTCCTGTCCATTGTGTCCCTAAGAAGGGAGGTATTACTATAGTTCCTAATGATAAGGATATATTGATCCTGCAAAGAATTATTACAGGTTACAGGATGGTTATTGATTTCCGTAAATTAAATAAAGCTACTAAGAAAGGTCATTACCCGTTACCTTTTCTTGATCAAATGCTAGAAAGACTATCCAAACATACACATTTCTGCTTACTAGATGGTTATTCTGGTTTCTCTCAAATACCTATGTTAGTGGACGATCATGCAAAGACTACTTTTACTTGCCCTTTCGGTACTTTTGCTTATAGACGTATGCCTTTTGGGTTATGTAATGCACCTGCTACATTTCACAGATGCATGATGGCTATATTCTCTGACTTCTGTGAAAAGATTTGTGAGGTTTGATGGATGATTTCTCCGTTTATGGATCCTCTTTTGATGATTGCTTGAGCAACCTTGATCGAGTTTTGCAGAGATGCGAAGACACTAGTATCGTCTTGAATTGGGAGAAGTGCCACTTTATGGTTAATGAAGGCATTGTCTTGGGGTATACAAGTTGATGCCATTGAAAAGATGTCGTGTCCCAAGGACATTAAAGGTATACGAAGTTTCCTTGGTCATGCCGATTTTTATGGGAGGTTCATTAAAGACTTTTCTAAAATCTCTAGGCCTCTCACTAATCTATTGCAAAAAGTTATTCCTTTTGTCTTCGATGATGGTTGTGTAGAAGCATTTGAAATACTTAAGAAAGCTTTGATCACTGCACCTATTGTTCAGCCACCTGATTGGAATTTACCCTTTAAAATTATATGTGATGCTAGTGATTATGCTGTAGGTGCTGTTCTAGGGCAAAGAGTTGATAAGAAATGAAATGTTATCTAGTATGCTAGTAAAACTCTTGACACCGCCTAGAGAAATTATGCTACCACTGAAAAAGAATTCTTAGCAGTTGTATTTGCATGTGGTAAGTTCAGACCTTATATTGTTGATTCTAAAGTAACTATTAACACTGATCATGCTGCTATTAAATATCTTATGGAAAAGAAAGATGCTAAACCTAGACTTATTAGATGGGTTCTCTTGCTACAAGAATTTGATTCACATATTATTGATAGAAAGGGAGCTGAGAACCCCGTTGCAGACAACTTGTCTAGGTTAGAGAACGTTCTTGAAGACCCACTACCTATTGATGATAGCTTTCCTAATGAACAACTAGCTGTCATAAATGCTTCTCGTACTGCTCCATGGTATGCTGATTATGCTAATTACATTGTTGCTAAATTTATACCGCCTAGTTTCACATACCAGCAAAAGAAAAAGTTCTTTTATGATTTAAGACATTACTTCTGGGATGACCCACACCTTTATAAAGAAGGAGTAGATGGTGTTATTAGATGTTGTGTACCTGAGCATGAACAGGAACACATCCTACGCAAGTGTCACTCTGAACCATATGGAGGACACCACACTGGAGATAGAACTGCACATAAGGTATTGCAATCCGGTTTTTATTGGCCTACTCTTTTCAAAGATGCCCGTAAGTTTGTCTTGTCTTGGTGATGAATGTCAAAGAATTGGTAATATTAGTAAACGTCAAGAAATGCCTATGAATTATTCTCTTGTTATTGAACCATTTGATGTTTGGGGCTTTGATTATATGGGACCTTTTCCTGCCTCTAATGGATATAGACATATTTTAGTTGCTGTTGATTATGTTACTAAGTGGGTAGAAGCTATTCCAACTAGTAGTGCTGGTCATAACACCTCTATTAAGATGCTTAAGGAAGTTATTTTTCCGAGGTTTGGAGTCCCTAGATACTTAATGACTGATGGTGGTTCACATTTTATTCATGGTGTTTTTCGTAAAATGCTTGCTAAGTATGATGTTAATCAGAGAATTGCATATCCTTATCACCGACAATCTAGTGGTCAAGTAGAATGGAGCAATAGAGAGCTCAAATTAATTTTGCAAAAGAATGTTAACCGATTTTGAAAGAATTGGTCCAAGAAACTTGAGGATGCATTATGGGCCTATAGAACTGCATATAAATATCCTATGGGTATGTCTCCGTATAAGATGGTTTATGGAAAAGCATGTCACTTACCTCTCGAACTTGAACATAAGGCATATTGGGCTATTAAAGAGCTCAATTATGATTTCAAACTTGCCGGAGAGAAGAGGTTATTTGACATTAGCTCACTTGATGAGTGGAGAACCCAAGCATATTAAAATGCCAAGCTGTTTAAAGAAAAAGTTAAAAGATGGCATGACCAAAGGATACAAAAGCGTGAGTTTAACGTAGGTGATTATGTGTTGCTATTCAACTCTCGTTTATGATTTTTTGCAGGAAAACTTCTCTCTACATGGGAAGGTCCTTACGTTATCGAGGAAGTCTATCGTTACGGTGCCATAAAAATCAACAACTTCGAGGGCACAAGTCCGAGTGTGGTGAACGGTCAAAGAATCAAACATTATATCTCAGGTAATCCTATGAATGTTGAAACTAATATTATTGAAACCGTAACCCCGGAGTAATACATAAGGGACACTTTCCAGAACGTTTCAGACTCTGAAAAGGAATAGGTATGTGGTACGGTAAGTAAACTGACTCCAAAACAGTTCTAATGGCAATTTTTCTCTGTTTTGGAATATTTAAGAAAATAGGAAAATAAGAAGTAGTCCGGGAAGGGCACGAGACATCCACGAGGGTGGAGGGCGCGCCCACCTTAACTGGGCGCGCCCCCTGCCTTGTGGGAACCTCGTGTGCTCTTTGGACTCCGGTTTTTTGCACGATACTTCTTTTGGTTGGTAAAAATTCATTATATAATCTCCCGAAGGTTTTGACCACCGTATCACACAAAAATCCTTTGTTTTTGTTTCAAGCTATTTTTCTGACAGATCTAGAGCATCATGACGTCATCCTCCTCAAACAATGAAGACTAGGATGCTTGGCTATTGAAGATAGAGCTGAAAAGAGAAGAACCGGAGGAGATCAACAAGGATGAAGGAATCAAGAAGGCCATGGAGGATCAAGCTCCGGCGGTGGAAGAATAAAACATCCCTCAACCTCTACCTAACCTCTTTACCCCAACTGAGATTGAAGCTTTCAAGATGATTGAGTTAGCTCGCATACAAAATAAGTATCTCACACAGGAAAATATTTTGTTGAAGGATCATATCGTCGCACTCAAGGGCATTATCCACAAGTTGGATGAGATTTTACGCTCGATGTGCGATTATCCACCATCATCATCACCACCTTCATCACCTCCGAGGACATAATCACATGGGTATGTGCACTCCCGTTGGCAACTGCCAAGCTTGGGGGAGGTGCCCCGGTATCGTATCACCATCACACTCCTATCTTTACCGTTTTACTTAGTTCGATCCTTTTGGTAATATCTTGATCTAGTAGAATAAAGTTTTGGTATGAATTAGTTTTGAGTTTTGCTTTGTGATCCCTCTATGTAATCGAGTCCGTGAGCTATATATAATAAAGATTAGTGTTGAGTCAAGGTCTTTGCAATCTTGCATTGATCTTGAGAAAATAGAAGGAATAAAAAGAAATAAAAGAGTTCATATTAATCTCGTGGATAGTAATGATTTCACACATAAAGAGTATGATACATAAAAGTTGTTGAGAGTTGGCAAACATAGTTTTGGTCATCGTTGCAATTAATAGGAAGTAATAAAGAAAGAGAGGTTTTCACATATAAATATACTATCTTGGACATCTTTTATGATTGTGAGCACTCATTAAAGTATGACATGCTAAAGAGTTGATGTTGGACAAGGAAGACAACGTAATGGGTTATGTTTTCTCACATCTTAGTTAAAGTATATTGTCACGGATCGTCCAACATGTTGAGCTTGCCTTTCCCCCTCATGCTAGCCAAAATCCTTGCACCAGGTAGAGATACTACTTGTGCTTCCAAATATCCTTAAACCCAGTTTTGCCATGAGAGTCCACCATACCTACCTATGGATTGAGAAAGATCCTTCAAGTAAGTTGTCATGTTGCAAGCCTTAAAAATTTCTCTCTAAATATGTATGACTTATTAGTGCGGAGAAAATAAACTTTATACGATCGTGTGATATGGAAGTAATAAAAGAGACGGACTCCATAATAAAGGTTCATATCACAAGTGACAATATAAAATGACGTCCTTTTGGAATATGATTTTGTGCATCCAACCCTAAAAGCGCATGACAACCTCTCCTTCCCTCTGCGAAGGGCCTATCTTTTATTTTATGTCTTTTACATTATGTAAGAGTCAAGGTGATCCTCACCTTTCCCTTTTTCATTTTATCCTTTAGCAAGCACCTCGTGTTGGAAAGATCATGATATATATACCCAATTGGATGTAAGTTAGCATGAACTATTATTGTTGACATCACATAAAGGTGAATACGTTGGGCGAGGCGAAATCATAAGCCCCTATCTTTCTCTGTGTCCGATTAAAACTCCATAACCATAAGTATTGCGTGAGCGTTAGCAATTGTGGAAGACTATATGATAGTTGAGAATGTGGACTTGTTGAAAAGCTCTATTCTTGACTATTTCCGATGTTATGATAAATTGCAATTGCTTCAATGACTGAGATTATAGTTTGTTAGTTTCCAATGAAGTTTATGATTCATACTTGGCATTGCGAATAGATTGTTACTTGAGCATAAGAAATCATATGACAATATATATATATATATATATATATATATATATATATATATATGTTGTTGTTATAAGAATGATCATGATGCCCTCATGTCCGTATTTTATTTTTATCGACACCTCTATCTCTAAACATGTGGACATATTTTTCGATATCGGCTTCCGCTTGAGGACAAGCGAGGACTAAGCTTGGGGGAGTTGATACGTCCATTTTGCATCATGCTTTTATATCGATATTTATTGCATTATGGGGTGTTATTACACGTTATGTCACAATACTTATGGCTGTTCTCTCTTATTTTACAAGGTTTAATATAAAGAGGGAGAATGCCGGCAGCTGGAATTCTAGGCTAGAAAGGAGCAAATATTGGAAACCTATTCTGCACAGCTCCAAAAGTCCTGAAACTCCATGAAAGTCAATTTTGGAATTAATAAGAATTATTGAGCGAAAGAAGTACCACAGGGGGCCCACACCCTAGCCACGAGGGTGGGGGGCGCGCCCACCTCTACTGGGCGCGCCCCCTGCCTTGTGGGCCCCCTGGTGGCCCTCCGGTGCCCATCTTCTGCTATATGAAGTCTTTTACCCTGGAAAAAATCATAAGCAAGCTTACGGGACGAAACTCTGCCGCCACGGGGCGGAACCTTGGTGGAACCAATCTAGGGCTCCGGTGGAGCAGTTCTGTCGGGGAAACTTCCCTTCGGGAGGGGGAAATCATCACCATCGTCATCACCAATGATCCTCTCATCGGGAGGGGGTCAATCTCCATCAACATCTTCACCAGCACCATCTCCTCTCAAACCCTAGTTCATCTCTTGTATCCAATCTTGTATCAAAACCACAAATTAGTACCTGTGGGTTGCTAGTAGTATTGATTACTCCTTGTAGTTGATCCTAATTGGTTTATTTAGTTGAAGATCATATGTTCAGATCCTTAATGCATATTAATACCCCTCTGATCATGAACATGAATATGCTTTGTGAGTAGTTACGTTTGTTCCTGAGGACATGGGTGAAGTCTTGCTATTAGTAGTCATGTGAATTTGGTATTCGTTCGATATTTTGATGAGATGTATGTTGTCTCTCCTCTAGTGGTGTTATGTGAACGTCGACTACATGACACTTCACCATTATTTGGGCCTAGAGGAAGGCATTGGGAAGTAATAAGTAGATGATGGGTTGCTAGAGTGACAGAAGCTTAAACCCTAGTTTATGCGTTGCTTCGTAAGGGGCTGATTTTGATCCACTAGTTTCATGCTATGGTTAGGCTTAACTTAATACTTCTTTTGTAGTTGTGGATGCTTGCAATAGGGGTTAATGATAAGTGGTATGCTTGTCCAAGAAAGGATAGCACACAAGCACCGCTCCACCTACATATCAAATTATCAAAGTACCAAATGCGAATCATACGAGCGTGATGAAAACTAGCTTGACGATAATTCCCATGTGTCCTCGAGAGCGCTTTTCTCATTATAAGAAATTGTTCAGGCTTGTCCTTTTCTACAAAAAGGATTGAGCCACCTTGCTGCACTTTATTTACTTTTATTGCTTGTTACCCGTTACAAATTATCTTATCACAAAACTATCTGTTACCTACAATTTCAGTGCTTGCAGAGAATACCTTACTGAAAACCGCTTATCATTTCCTTCTGCTCCTCGTTGGGTTTGACACTCTTACTTATCGAAAGGACTACCATAGAGCCCCTATACTTGTGGGTCATCAAGGCGGGAGGCAATACATATTCGGTCCATATCTCAAGCCTCTAGAGAAGTTACCATACGAGAGGACCATGGAGGAAACCGCGAAGATCGTGGAAGCCGAAGTGAGGGACTTCTTTCAAGCGGTGAAAGCAAAGGAACATCCACCTCCGGAGGAGAAGATAGACCCGGTGAGAGTAAAGCGCACTATCGATGCCCTGAAGAAACCACCACCGTCTCCGCCAAAAAACAACTATGAGCGCATTACTGAAAAGGTATATATCGAAGCGGAGCGGTCGGGAAGTACTATGAGTGATCGAAGGTTAGCAGAACGACGAGCTGGGAAAAAAATTGCCCAACTCGGCGAACAACAAAATCAATCGTGCCCCCTGCTCAAGGTGTCTAGCGATATCGTGGCTAATCATCCGGAGATTTTGCCAAATACCAATCTTGGAGATTACCTGCCCGACGATGTACATTATGATTTCTTGGAGGTGGACGAACACAAATACCATTACGGGAAGCCTCTCGTCAAAGATGAAAGATCTCTAACAACGATGATGTGAAAATTCCATGATTGGTACATGGAAACCTTTAGAGAGTCCGGGGGGACGAATACTTTGATGCTGAGAGTTAAAGAGGAGCACGACCTCGTTGGAATTGATCTTTTGTCTATCCCATTTGAGGAATTCTTCCAGTTTTTCAATCAAAAGGCCCTCGATAATTTAACGGTCACTTGCTACTGTCTGTAAGTACTACTTCTATCATTAAGTCTCTATATATAGCTCAACTCTTTCATTGCATGTATTTATAATTATCCTCACTATATTATGCAGATTGAAGATCGTCAAATGCAGAAAAGCAGAAATGTATGATATTTGGTTCATTAACACAAATCTCATAGATGAATTTACGGTTAAATTTCAAGCCAAAGAAACCGAGGCCAAGTTGCTCAAATCGTTGGTAATAAATCAAGACAAAGATAAAATACTCTTTCCTTACAACTTCAAGTGAGTGTTACTGTCTTGTGTATATTGGGTTTCCCTTATTACTCGAGGTTATAGTAATGTAATTGATGAGTTATGCATGCGTGCGCAACTTCCACTATATTCTCCTGGAGATTAAGCTTGAGTAGGGACTAGTAACCGTCTTAGACTGGAGACGAAAAGATCTCGAGACCTATGCGGACATGACTAAAATTCTCAAGAAGTAAGTTCAATCAATCATTATCGCACCATATCGGCAACTTTTTATTCATTTCCTGATATCAAGTAATTATTTTCTTTGTATCGCAGGGTTTGGAAAGTATGCACCGCACGATCTCCAGGACTGTCGAGGGAGCTGCGATTTACATACCCGAAAGTAAGTACTACTAGCTAGCTAGTTCCGTGCACCTCCCGTTGATTCTAGCTACTTTTATCAATGCCATTTATAATGCTTTCATTATCAGTTTGATTGACCTCTATTTCTCGTAATGTGCTTGTGGTACGAACAAGGGAATGATTACTACGGATACTAGGTGTGCGAGTTCATCTACAACGCGACTTGCAAAAATAAGCGGGGCTACTCTAAAAGCCAATATGAGGTGCGTAAGCAATAATATTCACAATTTCATTTTATTACACCATCATTTCTGTTGAGTTTCATTCATATATATGTATTAACCCCCTTCTTCAAATTAGATGTGGAAGATGCGGAATGAACTCCTACCACAAGATCGCATGAAAGTAATTCAAGAGGAATTGGCGGGATTCTTTCTTAATCACATCATCAATAAAGCCGGAGAATACCATGTTGCAGATGAGTTCATATATAATTAGGGGATTATATTGTAAGAGATCTTAATATTGTATATATGTAGCCAGTAGCGTTGGATAGATATATGAAAACTTGTTGTTCGCCCAATCTCTCGGAGAAGGAGAGGTCGATATCACTTCTCTTGGTATGCATATGTTCATGACGAACTTTTGTACTTAATGGTTTCCTTCATTTACTTACTAGCTAGCATGTCGAGGGCCTCTCTATACGTATAGTACGTAGCGTCGACCAAGCACAGAGATAAGAAAGGACACTTCTTTCTATTAGCTAGCTAACACCCTAAATTAACCCCCCAAAACCCCCTAAACCACCCTCTTTCAAAAAAACAAAAACCTCAGCTCCTGCCAGCTACTGATGTGTGGATGCCTTTTGGTCCCGGTTGGTGCTACCAACCGGGACCAAAGGCCCTACTGCCTGGGCTCGCCGCAGAGGCCACGTGGAGGCCTATCTGTCCCGGTTGGTGTAAGAACCGGGACTAAAGGTATAGGGCTTTAGTACCGACCCTTTAGTCCTAGTTCCCCCACCGGGACAAATGGGCCTGACGAACCAGGACAAATGGCCCTTTTTCTACTAGTGGAAGCTTAACAGTTGCAATTAAAAAGTCCTTGTTGTTACGCTTATTAATAGCAGACACTCCTAGCTTGTGCAATTGGGTATGCTTCTTGAGCTCTTCCACAATGGCCTTCCCACGTGGAACACAAACATTGACAACGCCAATTGTGCACAACACCGTAAGTTTTCCAATACCTATAGGCACCTGAACACCAAATATGTCAGGGCATGTGTGTAACTCTAGTGAGCTACTAGATGAGACATACAGTGTTGATACTGGGATGATGTTGTCGTCGCGAATATACTATAGCTTATGTAACCTGGTTATGCTCATAGGAAGTGTTACTATGGAGGGATGTCTCACATCTAGAGTCTGGAGCAACCTGATATCAACAAGTGAACTTGCCAGATGGAAGATCTCAATGCATCATTATAAAGAGTGAAACTTCAGGAAATGCTGCCGCTTGATCATCTTCTTGAGATTTTCCTCCTTTACACACAATGCAGCCTCCAGATCAAGCACCCAAAGTAGCCTCATACCTACAAAGATGTGATACCCACTCCCCAAACAGTATCAGCGACTATAACCGTGAGAAGTCAATGCTCTCAAAGATAATTTTATATTTATCCCAGTCTCTCATAACTATTAGGTGACGCCTTGTGCGTTGGGTGGTTAGGATACGATTGTATCCAAGGGCAAACACAAGGTTTTCTTCCATTATTCAAGATACAATGTACTCGGGGATGAATCCATTATCATGGGACGAAACTATCCTTATGTTATTGAATGCAGTGGTGACTAACTGTGGGATCTATTGGAGTAAGCTCAAATCAAGGAGTTTGCAGAAGAAATTCTCCCCTTTCTCCACCACTGATTCTTCTTCACTATCTCTGGAGTGACCTTCTGCAATCCACCTCCTTACTAGTCCCCTTCGCCAAATGTTGTGGCCTCGAAGAAAAATTGATAGGCAGAAGATACATGGCTTGAGTTAATCCGGACAAGTACGAAAATGGTGATGCATCCAATCAAATAGGTGCCATAGAATATTATACTCCATATTTGTCTCTGGATGATTCATGACTTTGGGAATCAACGACTGCACATTTGTGGGAGATATGCCCTAGAGGCGATCAGCTACGATGATATTTCCTATGTAAGTTCATGAATCAATATAGTCTTTCGACATTATCAATGATGCGTATCAGCAAGTACGTGACTTGCTTGTGAGACTATGCATTGTATGATGACTGTCTAAATGGTCCCTAGTCAAAAGGGTTGTGTGGACAAGCAGCCGGCTAGACTAGCATATGACATGGTGTATGGCTTAGTCTCACTAGCCATGTAGCATTGGATGCTAGCAGGATTATATAGACTCAGAAAGATCTGGAGTCAGATTCGACGTAGTCGGATCCGAATTCAGATAAGGTGTGAGTCGGATAGACCCGACTGTGAGACGTGGAGATATGTCATATGTGAGTCTCTTGTACAACATAGGTTCTGTATCCTAAGACCTGAGTTGGAACATGGACTCGGGATGGTGATAATTCTGCTTTGGGCAGACCAAATGATACTCGGTAACTCGGTTATAAAGGTAGGGTTGGGGCTTGTCCTGACCCATGCCATGAGGCATGGTTGAGTAAGATGGGATTTGCCCCTCCGATTAGTATAGATATACTCTAGACCCCTCGTGTGATCCGACCTGGATAAGTATGTCCATGTGACAAGGATTATGATACAATCCGGTTTGAGGTCAGCATCACTGGAATGAGAAAGAGCCCGGGCTACGTACAACAAGGATGACTGACTCGCCTATAGCAGACAACATATATCATGAGGCAAAATGAACAGAAGTGTGACACGTTATACAGGTTCACCGAACCTACTTCATTAGACACTTAGAGTAGGCACGCTTTGCTAGAGACCAAGTGGATGATAACCTAAGGGGTCCCGCTCTTAAGGGAAGAAACCTGTAAAGCCGGAACCGACTTGGTGAGTCAGATATGGTCCTACTTGTACTCAGATCCCCGTCAAACAGACTTTGGGCTTTATAATCCATGTGGGGCCCATGTGTTGAGCCCGCGGTGGATGTCTATAGGGTGGGTCTATTCTAATAACACCCTTAAGACCCTTATTCTGCACACCACTTTCTTATTCTGCTAACACCCACAAGCGCTCGACCGACGCGAAATAATAAAAGCTGGTCTTCGTCTCCATTCCTCCCCCACCACTGCACTACCTCCCTCCCTGCCCCCACCGCCGCAACTGGCTCCAATCTCCTACGCCCCCAACCCACCCGCGACCTTCCTCTAAATCCACCCCAACCCCCTAACCACCTTCTCCCCCGCAGACCCCGCCTCTGAAGACGCGACCTCCCTCCCACCTACCCCAGCCACCATGGCCCAGTACCTGCGCCGGAGAGCGCCGTCCCCGTGACGCCTCGCAATCCCACCCATCGCCCCGGCGCGCTACCCGGCACTGCACCGCCGTACGCCCCCTGGAGCCGCGCCATCCGGGATCCACCTGCGTGGCCGGATCTCGTCTGAACCTCGCTGGATCTCACTCCCCTCCTTACCTCGGGTCTGATCTAGGCAAGGACGAGGTCGCCATCGAGCCTCCTCTGCTATTCATCAACGACGAGCTCCTCCTCGTCCCATAATGGCACCCCGCAGCCTACCAAATCAGTCGCCGACGCGACCGTAACCTCCCCAGCCCCGCCTCCCCTCACCCCCTTCCCCTCTAGACAAGTCCAGCGATCCAGATCGAGGCACTTCAAGGCGCCACTGTCGCGTCTGACCATCGAGTGCCTCACCCAGTACGCTTTTTCAGATTTTACCTTGAGCACAACTGCTGCATTTCGTCATCGTGGCGCGGGCAGCAGTCCGGTTAGGGGCGCAGCACAGTACTAGGGCTGGTGACCTTGCAGTGCGGTTTGGCGGCGAGCGCGCTTGCTGTGTAGTTCGGGCTGGATCCGGGGCTCTCCTGCTTCTCCTGGCGCTCATGGCACCACCAGCCATGGCCACCAACTTCCCCATCCGGCAACTCTCTCTCTCTCTCTCTGCTTGCCAGTTCCCCTGAGCAGCGTGTACATTGAAGAAATGGCCCCACAGTTCGCCGCTCGAGGTGTGATCTACTGCAGCTGGGCTAGTCCTTAATTGCGGTCCGGCTGATGACAGTGTTGATTTTGTGTGTGTTGTTGTGTATACATAATGAATGGATATATATGTTTTGAAGCTCACTTTGTTCTCTCACGTGGTACACTTTTGAGTCATGATGTTCACTTGCGCACAATGTGGAAGTGTGATCCTTTTTTAAGCAAAATAACAAAAAAGTAATCTGATTCACTTTGATATATGTTGTTCTTTACTTGCCCTCATCTATGCGGTCCACTCGCATTCATAAAAAATGTTGAAAAAAGATAACAAGAACTTGTGTGAGAAAAATTACGTCCGACAAAAAAAGGTATGCAAGTCGCTTGCCTGTCTGATGCAGTGCGGTTTTCATTCTGAAGCAGTGCGGTCGGTCGTATGATGTTGTTCACCCCGTAAGTGCAAAACAATTGTTACGGAAGCAAAAAAAAAGTAATGTGGTTCACTTCTTGATAGTGTTGTGGTTCATTTACACCCGGTGTGAAGTGCACTCTACTTTCTCGTTCTTGAAAAAATTACGTTTGAATAAAAGAAACCATGCAGTTCTCTTACCCGAGTGATGCAGTACGGTTTTTCATCCGTTGCAGTGCGGTTTTCAGTCGGATGAAGTATCCACGTCGATTTGGGTGTCGCGAAAACAGAGTGTCCGCATTTCGGTAAATTCGAAATTCCTCTTAAACCATAAAGAATTAGAGAGAATGTTCTACATGAAAGAGTTGCGTATCATCGATATCTTTCCAACGGCGTATTGTTTGAATCATTCCGACCAGCGGTTTGCAAAAATTTCGCGAAAACGGCCGCTGCCACTCGTCGTCCGCCGCACGATTTTCAAAATTAACTTAAAACCGTAAGGAATCTAAAACCTATTTCAACATATGAAAGTGGAGCCTCATTCGTAGCTTTCCAACAGCGTATCACACGCCTCGTTTTGACAAACGGTTCAAAAACTGGAGCGAAAACAGTACCGAAAATTCTAAAAAACTTGAAAAACAGAGTTCTGCGATTTAATAAATTTAAAACTGCTCTTAAACCGTAATGAATTAGAGAAAGATTTATATATGAAAAATATGTGCCTCGACGGTATCTATCCAACGGCGTATCATTTGCTTCATTCTGATAAGCGGTTTAGAAAAAAACGCGAAAAACGCTCGCTGCCACTCGTCATCCGCCGCACTATTTTCAAAACTGCTCTTAAACCGTGTGGAATCTCGAAAAGTGTTCAACATGTCGAAGTTGTGCCTAATCCATAGCTTTTCAATGGTATATTACACGCCTCATTACGATAAACGGTTAAAAAATTAGAGCGAAAACAGTACCAAAAAAATAACGCGTGCAGTTTTTTCCGACGAGAAGTTCACTAGTCTCTATTGCAGTGTTCGTCGTCAAAATGATGCAGTGCGCTTCTGTTGAGCATGCAGTGCCAAAGTGGTGTGCAGAATAGTTCTTCTGCTAATATATATAGTGGAGGTGCGACACATGCATTCAGTTGATCGCTTTGGCGTTTGTCATGAGGGCTTTGCACGTGTTGTAACTAGCCACCTCCACATGCTGCCGGCTATGCAATCGAACCTAGCAGTGCGCCAAACGGGCTCTCCTCCTGCACGAGAGGATATCGTTAGAGGCAGTGCACTTGCTACGCTCCGACTAACCTATTCATGAGGTCCAATCGGCTACATGGGAGATCACGAGGAGGAGATGACTTTGGTGACGCGCTTCCACGACTCTTCTGCTGCTGCATGGTACTACGCGTCTAGTGGTAATGATATGTGATCCATCTCCATAGCATGTTCCTGGTTGTACTGCCAATAGGAAAATTTTATATTGCAGCCGATGCCCCTAACGTATCCCAACAACACTATCTATCAATGTTTACATTTTGTGTAGCCAGTAAAGTAGCTATAGAAACTATCACCTTGGGAAGACCTCCACACTTCAAAATAAATTATTCTAACTCCAGATCATTGTGGTAATTCAAAGGGCATGATTGATTCTTCCTGTATACCTATTGTTCAAATTTGTTAATATTTTTTAACATCAATTAAAGAGCATCATAATAATTAATTATCTTATGATGTCTTTGTTGCAAAATAAAGAGTGAGCAATCCACAAACGCATAGTATGTTATTATGCTAATGCAAGTACTAGTGCAAGAAATATTTTTAAAAACAAGTGAAATTATTTACTTGGATGTGTCTAAGTTATCCTGTAGGAGTGGTCACGAAATTCCACACATATTTTTGTATAGATAGACACCATGCCTAATCAAATTGCAGACACATTTTGATAAATCTCTATATGAGGCAAAGACCATTTGCTAAGCACTCTATGAGAATAATACTCCTACCCTGAAAAGGCTGCAACTCTACCCTATACACTTAAGAACATCAAACGCCATAACACACCCCACACATCTCCATGTGACCCCACGGTCAGCACAATGCAGCTGCATCCGCCTGCAGGCTTGGAAGCCAGCTGCAATGTAGGAGTGATCAGATTGGGCGCTGCACCGATCTTGATTCTTGATCCCATTCATAGGCGGTCATCTGAGCTAAGGATCCCCCTAGCGCATCCTCGGCCACCCTTTAGGCGCCAATCCAACGCACATCAGCATCACATCCAAATTTTTCATTGGCACTAGTGGCCACCTCCCGACCAACACAATCGATCACAGCGCCATGCGCATGACATTAGTAGCCACACTTGATAGAGGAGCACTGGAACTGTGTCCAATGTACACTGCTCCAACGAACATAGTCGTTCCATCACCACGGTCTGTAGCCCCTCGGGCTCCTATCTCTTGCATACCGGTGTAGGAGATTCCGGGCCGGGAGTGAGCTCAATGGGGTCAATTCAACTAGTAAGGAGGCAGCCGCGGGCGTAAAATGGGCTCAATTCAACTATGTGTCATAGTGCAAGTTGTTTTGTCTCGCTTGATAAGTATTTCATTGTAATGTTTTTTGCACAACTAGCAAAGTGGCCCGCTCAATGCGCGGGCTAGAATTTTGAAATTTCTAATAATTGAAAAGTATTTGTTGATTTGTGTAATGTTAAATTGAAACCAAATGTGATGACATTTATAAATAAAACTCATAGTATTGTCTTATAGATTTGTATTTATCGATTAATCGTGGGCCTACTAATTATGCATGTTGTACCAACACAATATTTTATGATCACGCCTGATGTGCGAATTATATTATTTTTATCATGTGCCTTGCATTTTTATCATGTTGCATTGTTTTATTTTATTCTTGAGATACATATTTAATAGTTATCATTGTTTCCGTGTAGGCACGTGTAAATTTTGTAACACTGTGCAAGATTGATATATTATTTTTCATTATAATGATTGTTTAATGTAAGTGATTATTTTAATTTCGGTATATGAAATCAGTGTGCATTTATGTACTATATATACATCAATGAAGGGGCCTATCCATGTCGGATGTCCCTTTATTCCGAAATGTTATACTGAGTACATCCTCATATAGTTAGATTAATTATTTGTCAATATACATAATTAAAAAACACAGACCATGTATCTCCCTCGTGGGGGCAGATAATGGATTTCAACACTCCTAGACTATATTTTTATGCAACTCCATGATGTATTGTACCGCAAATTGATATAAGTTTTGATATGTATTAGGCATTAATCACCTAGGTTTTTGTTGTCCGCAATGTCTTGTCGAGTTGCTCCATGTCCAGTCATGTTGACCTATCCATATATATACACAATAACATTAACTATTTACGTTCTTACTTGATATTATTTTATTAGTAATTTACATATTAATTACATTACCATGTCTTACACAGTTGACCTAGGTTATCACTATCCCCTTCCCTGTCATGCATTAAGTGCTTGATGATTGAAAAATATGAATATGCATATTGTAAAGTCGGTAAGTAATAGAGGTAAACATATCATCAGTCCTTGTTTTTAAGCAATAGAACGACAACAAAATTATTATGAAAAAAAACTGAATGGAAAATTGTGGTATACATAGTAAATCCAATTTTTATTCTCGATAAAGTGTCCTTTTATTAAACTATACCCATTTGCCGTGTAGATTTAGCAAGGAAGTGTAACATGTATGCGATATTCGGAACCTACACGCGCTATTTATAAATTCATGGCAACATGTTGGTACGAAAAGTAAGAGTGAAAAATATGAAAAATACTTATTCGGTTCTGCATCAATGTCTCCCACATCATCTATTCATAAATGGAGGGCCTATAAATTATGTACATTGAATCAATTAAATTTGAAATCACAATAGAAAGAAGACAAATTATTTGCTTATGTATATATATATGGCATTAAACTACATTATCTTATAGAGGGTCCATGCGTGATACCCATGTATATACCTCCATCATTTCATGGATGCTTCAATTCTGTATTCATCTGTAATCACTTTTTGAACCCTGCCGTGACCGAAGTATATGCCCAAAATATATGCCAGCCACGGATTAGCCTTTACAATAATGTAAAACGGAGGTGCTTGTAGTAGAAATTAACCTCGAGTCATACCACATGTATTGTACCATGCATATGGAGTCTGTAGCCCTGACTGCTTCATAATGGGGTTGGTTAAGTTAACGTATGCCTGGACGGCATGCTGTGGATGGGGCTCATTGCATTTGCAGTGTTGGATAGTAGTAGTGTGTGTACAATTTAATGGAAGACACCCTGCCATAGGTACTCATAAAGCTTGGTCTGCTACTCTGCCTACTGAAGTATGCATGCTTTTCCGATATATTATTTAGGATTCATGGGTCAGATGGTACCTTTATGTCCATGCGAGATAAAAATCTTAAAATAGTAATAGAAAGGTTATGGAAGAAATGGAAGACACAGAGGTATCATGTTTGGAATAGACTTTGTAGGTTTCTGTAGCAGTGAGCTTATGGGCATGGCGGACATTAGGCTGTGCTAATTATTACAGATGGAGATATTGGTTCTGAAAGAATTTAATTGGTAAAAAACTTGAACTCTACCAAAATTCCTTGACGTTGTCCTATCTCCTATGTCACGGATAGCATCTTCTTTGTGGCTGTGTGCAGTACTTCACAAAGAAATGATTAATCAAAGAAAATAATGATCTATATTATAGAGGTTGATCATATGCTCTATTATATGTAGAAATATATGTTGCATGTTATGTACGTCTGGGTGCCTAGCTCGGTCAGATAGGTGCACGTGGCACAGTAGGAGTTCTGTTTACCTGATGTGGAACCTGCCTGAACAATTGGATCACATGAACATAACCTGTTGATGTTGAATTGAGATGCATGATGCAGATGCGTGCAGGTTCTTGTTGGTGAACAAACAGGGTCTCTCGCCTGTAAGAAGTGGGAAAATCTCTAAATTCGTTTCTCATCCCAATCAGGAACAATGACCACCCCTATCTAGCGGCGCATTCTCTTGCTCTACTACTGATGTACTGCACTACAAGCAAATTCAGAGGAAGCCATTGCCAACTGATGCTGCTGCTAAAAAAGACATAATATATAATTTGGTGTATCATGATGACACACTGATGGTGAACGCCGCCGCGGGGTGAGAGTCGTGGAATCAACATACCCCAGCCGTTGTATGGATCAAACGATTGAGTTGGACTGAACATCCACGTACACGACAAGCAGCACAACAGATTGATTCGTATTGTGTAAAGCTAGCAACGCTGCCTAGCCGATTGATTTTTCGCCGGCGGAAAGCTCGCACGCATGTGAAACTTACTCTAGCTAGACCTCAACACAAACGTACCCGTTAAGCATCGAAGCAAATTGATTCCTCCTGTGCCGGCCGGAAACGCATCGGCACGCGAAATTAGCTCTACCTGGTGGATTTGCCAACAATACTTCCGGCCAGGCAAGCAACAAAATAACCACGAATTAATACCTACAGCGCCATTAAATTGAGCAATAAGGAATTGAAGGAGAAATTACCTAGTTAAGAAGATTCCGTGAGGAACACCATTGGTGAACAGGGATTTGGGAGTGAACTGACTGGTTGTATCCCTTAGAGAGGTGCATCAGCCTCCTCAATAATCAAAATCAAACACTCCTTCATCCAATCCCATCCACGTGAGCATCTCCTCCTGATCCTCCTTCCTATCTCCCTTGCTCTTTTCCCTTTGGTTTGATGCTTCGATGACCCTGCCGTGTCTGCCGTATTCATCATGGACGCCGAACCCTAGCTTCATGGAGACGGATGGAGGAAATTTTTCTTAGGGTTGGAGGAAGAGAGAGACGTGAGACATTCTTTTCTTTAGCTTTGTTTTTTTTTATACTAGCAAAAGAGCCCGTGTGTTGCAACGGGAGAGAAAACATAACACACGCTCTTAACCCAACAACCATCACTCAAGACCACAATAGGTCCATCTTCTTTATTTTTGCGAGGCATCATATTTGTGTTGCCGCTTATCCTCCTTCTCACCCTCGCCGGCGATGGTCTCGGTGTTCACACAAAACAAAAAAAAATGTGTTTGAATATGGTTAATTCTAAGGCGTCTCTCTCTCCCTCTCTCTCTCTCGCTATCTCTCACTCCCGCGATGAGAAATCTATTGTTTTTCCCCTGTGACATTTTTCAGAGGTATGCATGTGTAGTTAGCGATGTTTTGTTTTCCCTATATGGTTATAGTGGGGTGTTTATTTGCAATCCGGATCACCGCCGGTATGGAAAAAAATGGATCTTGCGCTATAAATTATAAGTTTGCTTCCAAAACAATATTTTAAAATTATTTAAAGGTAAAATTAACAACATATTTAGATTTCACATATTTTTCTAATAAATTTTTTCATATATCATATATTAAAATTTAGAAAATCATTTGTTTGACTTAAATATATTCCAAAATAATATTTAAAATACTTAACAGGTAAAAATAATCTCATATTTGTATTCTACATATTTTTCTAATCAAATTTCATATATAACATGTTTAAATCGGAGTTACGGTTTAAAAGATATGGATGATTTAAAAAAGCATTTGTTTGACTTAGATATGATCTGCAGATGAATTACCTAAAACATCAGGGGGGTTTAAAAAAATGTAAAATAACGGTTCGGGTGTGACTTAAATCCGGACTGCGGGTTGATTTCATCAAAACACATGGCCTTTTCTGAAAAATGCCATGACGGACGACCGAAACTCAATTTGCTTTATTATTAGGTAAAGATGACATCTATACGAAAGGTTTTTTCATAAATAATGGCAATGGTGGGTAAATTTTCAGTGAAATCCTATCTAATGGCTATAAATTCTAGGGTGTTAAATAAACGGCCTGATGTTTCTGTTTTTTATGGTAATTTATTTATTATTCTCTTTTTTCTGGTGAACCCATCAAGTACTTTTTATATATAAATAGATGGGCCAGTTTTCTTAATACGTCCCCGTGTGTTTTAAGTAGAATGATAATTTCAAGACATGTTTTATTCGAAATAACTTGTTTTGGGGTACCTCTTACAAATGTTACTTTCAAACATCCCTGGTGGGAACAAGTGGCTCACTGCATTTGCGCCAGTTGTCGCCACCAGAGAGTTTTTGATGTTTATTCCCATGGTGTCGTGGAATTGTCACGGCAGATGTCCTGTGCGAAAGACTTTCTTTAACCCTCCATGACATCATTTTTTGGATCCGTGTCAACCCGCCGTGACGTCATCTTTCCTTTTTTATTCCACCATATCCTCCAACGGATTTCTGTCTTTATTGACTATTCCGAAAACCAGGCATCGGAGCCACTGGATAATAACTCTTATCTCCTCGTTTCCCGTGCCGTCTCAGTTATCCTCTCCTTATAAATAGGTGCGACCTAGGTCCCCCATTCTCCTTCTTCCAGTCATCTTCTTCCTCTTGCCTCCTCTCGAGCTCCGCCGCCGCCGCCGTCGAGCTTCTTGTCTTCATCGTCCCAGGCCGCTGCATCAACCTAAATCGGATCAGAAAACGACGGCGAACTTTCACAGCTCCTCCAGATCCGTAAGTTCCCTTCCCTTCCTTGCTTAGATCCACATTAGAACTTCCTCGAGTTCGTCGGAGTTCATCACCATTGGAGCCAAACCCTTGTTAGTTTTCCTCCTAGATGCCTCTTCCGATCGGAGAATGATAAAAATAGCCGTGGTAGTTGTTTTCGCACTTGTCTTGGATAAAAAACAGATCCCTTTCCCTGTATGAAAGCCTCATTCGAGCCTATGAACACATCTGCGTCAGTTTTTAGGTCTAGAACATTTTCTTATCAGAACAATCCTTTGATCTCAAATTTTAGCAGAGGATTATGAAACCTGTTTTTATCACCCGGAAAACTTCTTCTTGTTAAATACCCTTAAACATAACTGTCCAGGTGTCCGGCTTAAATGAATGACACTGATCTGTGAACTTTGCCTACTTCTCATATGCCTAAAAAATTTGAACTGCTCTTGATGCTTGTAGCGGCTTAAATATTTTTGCACAGTTATCCTTATATCATTAGGCCCCTTCGTAAGCCGCTACCTTCAGTAATTTGGATATTTCCTCCCGGGTTAAAATTTGAACCGGAACTCCTTATCTTGTAATAGGCCAATCTGTTGTCATGGCACCTAAGGCGACCAAAGCTCCTGTAACCTGCAACTGGGTCCCATCCACAGTCACCAAGAGTAAACTGGCTGAGTTTGTGAAGTCTGGCCATCTGCCAAAAAAGGACGTCATGTCTTATCGTGTTCCTGGCCCATCTGAAGAAAAGCCTCAACCCAAAGAAGGGGAGGTGACAGTTTTCACGGATCACATGAGCCGGGGATTTGCCCCTCCCGGCTCAAAGTTCTTCAGAGAAGTTTTGAATTTCTTTGATCTTAGACCTCAAGACATTGGACCCAATTCCGTGTCAAATCTTTGCAATTTCCAAGTCTTCTGCGAGGTGTACCTGGCAGAGGAGCCAAGTCTGCTTTTGTTCAGAGAATTTTTTTACTTGAACCGGCAGAATGAACGTGCCAACGGGCCTAGTCTTGAACTTGGCGGTATCTCGGTCCAGCGACGGAGAGACTGCCTGTTTCCTTATGCTGAGTTGCGGAGTCACCCAAAAGATTGGAACCAGACATGGTTCTACTGTCAGGACACTTCTCCGGCTGATGAGAAGCCTCTGCCCGGCTTTCGTGCCCTGCGCCTTGAGTCCAACCATCCACTGGCGGATAAACTGACCGCTGTTGAACGTCTGCCTCTTAATCCCACCATCAATAAGATTAAAGCTCTTTTGGGGAATGGTTTAAATGGCATCGATCTGGTCCGTGTCTGGGTCACTTGGCGAATACTCCCATTAAGCCGCCGCTCCGGCTTAATGTGTACTTATACAGGCGAAAAGAACGACCCAATGCGTCATAGTCCTGACGACCTACCAGATGATGTGGTGGATGCTACAACTCAGTCACTGCTGAAGGAGGACACTGTTATTAGCAATGCCTTTGGTTTACTTCCCTTCTGCAAAAAGAACCCGGCCCCTGTAGTAAGTTACCAATTTTAATAAATATTCCTTAACATGTTTACTTTCTTTGTACTTATAATTCTTTATCTTTTTCCACAGGCCGGTGATAATTTCTGGAAGGTCAAATATGACCACGAGGCTGCCAAACAAGCCAGGGCAGCCAAGAAAACCGAAAGGAAAGCCGCCAAGACGGGAACTTCAAAGAAGAAGAAACCCAGCGCCTCAGATTTTCTCAAATTGGATGACTCTTCTTCAGATGAGGAAGAGGTAATCCATTACTCTATTAACTCCTTTGTTATTATTTTATTGATACTTCTGCCTTTCAGGAGGATACTGGGAACAGCCAAGCTCCTGGCGAAGAGGTAACTATAATCTCCTCCGACTCAGAGCTTTTGCCAAAGCACAAAATCTGACGGGTGACCCGGAAAGTAAGATTTTCACATCCTCTAGCTTATCAAGATCCTCAATTTCTTTTGAAGCAACAACAACTTGAAAGCCGGAGGCAAACCCGGACCAGTAAGGATGCAGAGCTTTCTTCCGGCTTACCCGACGTAAGCAGGAAGCGTCGGACTGAGGTCATCTCCGATTTACGTTCTGTTTATCCTTTGGCGGGTTTAACTCGTCAACCTCTCAATTCATCTGACTCCAATTATCAGGATACCTCTCCTTCCTCCGGTGAGTCTATGCAATCCAACATGTCGGCCTTCAAGACTGCCCCTGGGTAATATACCTTTGTTATCCTTATGCTTTGCCTTACTCATATTTTGTACTCACCCCTCTGTTTTGTCCACAGCGTGCAGGTGAAGCCCAGTAAGAGGGAAAAAAAAGAATAAGCCATCCGAAGACCCGGTAGCAACTGAGCCGGAACTCGGAACAGCTGCCCCTGATGCTTCTACTCATCAACCGCCTCCTGAACCGGCCTATGAAATTCCAACGCCATCTTCTGACCCGCCTGCCGAAGATACTTTTAACAGCTCCGATAATCCGAAAATTCCTAGCCCGGTCAAGACGACTGACCCGGAAGTTGAAATCTTGAAAAGCCAGTATGTTGAACCGGGGAGGCCTACTGTCCTTGCCAGATGTACTGCCAAGGAAGAACTAGTCAAACACCGGAAGACCAAATAGGACATTGCTGATTATGCTCCCTTAAGCATTGGTGATATAGTCTCAGGCTATCTGAATCAAATGCATAACAGCCGCGACCTGGAAATTTACATGGTGAAACAAATACAGCACAAATCCGAGGTATAACTTATACTATTTCTCCTGAATCTTACTTACTATACCAGCCCCCAAGTCTACTTCTTATAAATAAATATGTTGTAGACTTAGATACCTGCTTACTGTTAGTTCATCCGGTTTAAAAGAAAAGATATTTAACCCGGTCATAATATGATAACTTAAAACGTGCGATACACATTAGCCCCCAAGTGTCAAGTATCTTTACTTGTAAAGTGCTTGAGACTTTAATATACTCAATCCAGCATTATAAATTAAAATTTTCTTCATCATACATTAGCCCCCAAGTGTCAAGTGTCTTTGCTTGCAAAGTGCTTGGGACTTAATGATATCTTACCATAACCTTAATTATAATCCGGCATCAATCACATGCCTCCACCAGTCAATTTGAATCAGAGATTGCTGACCTGAAGACTCGTCTGGCAGCCCAAGAACTGGAAATTCAAAAGGCTAATTCCAAATTTGCATTCAGCGTCTCTGAACAAGAGAAGTTGAAGAAAATATTTGATGCGGAGAAGGAAATCTTGGCCGATGAAAAAGCCTCACTTGTGACCCGGGCCAAGACAGCAGAAGTAGCTCTTGCCGAACCAACTGCCAAGCTGTCCGGCTTAAAGCGCCAGATATCTCAAATGGTCTCAGCAATCTTCGGTAAGTTACTATGTATAATCGTGAACATCACCATGGTTTCTTTGATGACTATTTCAAATATTATCTCAGGCTTACCTTATATGTATAAACGCAGGCCCTAGGAGCACAAACCTGAAGCAGAATATGCTGATCAAGCTTAAGGCGGTGTACACTCTGGTGGAACAGCTATACACCGGGTCACAACGTGCTTTGGCCGTTGTGGCTTTATCGAATGATGCTCCTTATCTCCTGCAGGATGTGCTCAAACGGCTTGCCGTGTTACCCCAACGGATTCAGGAGCTAAGGTGGGCATCTGCTAGATCCGGGGCCATAGCCGCCTTAAGCCGGGCCAAAGCGTTGCTTCCAGAGCTAGACTTCACCACCTGTGTGAGAGTCGTACGTCCTGTGGCCACCATCATCAGCAATGATATTGATCTTACTAAGTACGGCCGGGTTACGACAACGAGAACTGGAGGATTCCAACTCCGCATTATGATGACGTCAGCCTGATCCCTCCAACTCGTAAGCATACCTTTGCTCCTGAAGTTGACCCGTGCCAGTTTAATAGACGACGAAGCTGAATTTGAAGCCTTAAGCGGCATTGACTGGACCTCGTCAACCTTCCAGGACAAAACAGCAGACGAAGAGACGGAGAAGGATAACCCGGAATCTTCAAGCGCACCAAAGGAGTAACCCGCCTGGTGCTGTGTCTTTGAAAAAATGATGCTTCATTATTCAGACTTGGGGAGTCTTGTAATAGGGTAGAAAAACCTCTTACTCTGTCATGCCTTCGCGCATGTTTGTGGTGCTTAATATTGTCATAAGCCGCTATCGTTGTATACTGCCGGCTTATGTGAATTGTTCCTTGACGTCCAAAACTTTCTTGCTTTATCCTGTGTATAAAACAAAAAAACAGAATTCCTTTGGCGTCTTATCACATCCAGGGTCATATAGAATAGTGATAACCCGGAGTATGAACGAAAACATCATAAAAACAGCTGGTTTATGACCATAATAATATACCTGTTATCTTATTTGAAGCATACCTTACCGGCTTATGTGATCTGAAAAAATAGACATTTAAACTTAACTTCTGAAAGTTGGCACATATAATGTTTACCTGGCCCTTAATATTATTTACCCTTACAGAGTAAAATAAACTTAATTTTCAAAGGCCTCTGATTCGAGTACGATCAGT
This sequence comes from Triticum dicoccoides, assembly GCF_002162155.2. NCBI lineage: Eukaryota > Viridiplantae > Streptophyta > Magnoliopsida > Poales > Poaceae > Triticum > Triticum dicoccoides. The sequence goes on along the minus strand of NC_041393.1, from coordinate 736,768,789 downwards.
AGAACCGTTCCAAAGGGGTTAAGCTAAGATTCAGATACGATCATATAGCCCCCAATGGCTTTGGCGATGCCGATCAAGTGGGTATCGACAGCTATGTTCTCTTTGGTTCGAATACGACCTATGTTTGAACAGGAAGCCCCCAAGTGACTATTAGAGTTGTTTAATGAAGCTGATTCGAATATGATCCACGTCAGACCCAAAGGGGTTAAGCTATGATTCAAATATGATCAAGAAGCCCCCAAGTGGGTTTGGCAATATGCCGATCAATTGGGTATCGACAGCTATGTTCTTTTTGGTTCGAATACGACCTATGTTTGAACAGGAAGCCCCAAGTGACCATGGCTAGATTCAGATATGATCATAAGCCGGACCAAAGGGAAAGCCGGATACAGATATGATCCGCTCCCTATTGGTTGTTTCCACCACCTGGTAAAGAAGATACCTAAACCTTGAAGGGTGGAAAGAAAAGAGGTCCCGCTTTATTGCTTTATATAATATATACATTGCTAAAAAAGAAAAGACAAATATACTCTGAGAGCTGGTGGCTTAAGTATAGTAGGGCCGAAGATGTGCTATGTTCCACGGCCGGCGGGTCTCTTCCTCCGACTTACGTGAGTCTTTGTGCCGTCGAACATCGATGAGGTAATATGACCCGTTGTTCAGATTCTTTCTGATCACAAAGGGTCCTTCCCAAGGAGGGGACAACTTGTGCATATCAGATTGATCCTGGATGAGCCGGAGCACTAAATCGCCTTCCTGAAAAGTTCTGCTTCTAACCCGGTGGCTGTGATAACGACGCAGGTCTTGCTGATAAATCACCGAGCGGGCTATTGCCAAGTCTCACTCCTCATCCAACAAGTCAAGTGCATCCTGACGGGCTTTTTCATTATCAGCCTCAACGTAAGCCGCCACCCGGGGTGAATCATGCCGGATATCACTTGGCAGAACCGCCTCTGCTCTGTAGACCATGAAGAAGGGTGTATAACCTGTAGATCTGTTAGGCGTTGTGTTGATGCTCCATAGCACAGAGGGTAACTCCTCCACCCAACAACCCGGAGTTCGCTGCAAGGGAACTAAGAGCCGGGGTTTGATACCTTTCAAGATCTCTTGATTAGCTCTTTCTGCTTGACCATTAGATTGAGGATGAGCAACAGCCGAAACATCAAGCCGGATGTGCTCTCGTTGACAGAACTCTTCCATGGCACCCTTGGAGAGATTAGTACCATTATCAGTTATAATGTTATGTGGAAAGCCAAAACGAAAGATCACCTTTTTCATGAACTGAACCGCTGTGGCTGCATCACACTTACTGACCGGCTCTGCTTCAACCACTTGGTGACTTTATCCACTGCCACCAATAGGTGTGTCTTCTTATCCTTAGACCTTTTGAAAGGTCCAACCATGTCAAGCCCCCAGACTGCAAACGGCCAAGTAATTGGAATCATCCTCTACTCTTCAGCCGGCACATGAGCTCGTCGTGAGAATTTTTGACATCCGTCACATTTGCTGACCAGATCCTCTGCATCAGCATGAGCCATCAGCCAATAGAAGCCATGACGAAAAGCCTTGGCCACCAAAGATTTTGAACCGACATGATGACCAAAATCTCCTTCATGAATCTCACGAAGTATCTCCTGACCCTCCGCAGGCGATACGCAATGTTGGAACGCCCCAGTGATGCTGCGGTGATGCAACTCGCCATGAACAATTGTCATGGATTTGGACCGCCTGATGATTTGTCTTGCCAGGGTCTCGTCCTCAGGCAACTCTCCCCGGGTCATATAGGCCAAATATGGGACTGTCCAATCTGGGATGGCGTGGAGAGCCTCCACCAGCTGCGCCTCCAGGTCTGGCACTGCGAGATCTTCCTCTGTAGGCACTCTGGCAGAAGGGTTATGCAAAACGTCAAGAAAGGTGTTAGGCGGCACCGGCTTACGCTGAGACCCCAGCCGCCGTAAAGCATCAGCCGCCTCATTCTTCATTCAATCAATGTGCTCTACTTGATAACCTTTGAAGTGCCCGGCCACCGCATCAACTTCACGATGATAAGCCGCCATAAGGGGATCCTTGGAGTCCCACGTGCCTGACACCTGTTGAGCGACGAGGTCTGAATCACCCAAGCACCGACCCAGCTCAAATTCATCTCTTTGGCCATCCGGAGACCATGGAGTAAAGCCTCGTATTCAGCTGCATTATTAGTACAGGGAAACATAAACCGGAGCACATAGGAAAAATTTTCACCTCGGGGGGAAGTTAAAACGACTCCAGCCCCCGAGCCTTCCAACTGTCTGGACCCATTGAAGTGAATAGTCCAATATGTATTATCTGGTTTCTCCTCAGGTGCCTGCAACCCCGTCCAATCATTGATAAAGTCTACCAATGCTTGAGACTTGATAGTTGTACGTGGCATATACTCCAAACCGTGAGGCCCAAGCTCAATGGCCCACTTGGCGACTCGTCCTGTGGCTTCCCTGTTCTGGATGATGTCCCCCCAGGGGGCAGAACTTACCACAGTTATAGGCTGACCTTGGAAATACTGCTTTAGCTTCTGGCTTGCCATGAACACCCCATAAACAAGTTTTTGCCAATGCGGATATCTTTGCTTGGACTCTATGAGCACCTCACTGATGTAATAAACCGGCCGTTGAACCGGATGCTCCTTGCCAGCCTCCTTACGCTCCACCATGATGGCAACACTAACAGCTCGTGAGTTAGCAGGAACATACAACAGCAACGGCTCTTTATCAATGGGAGCCGCAAGAACCGGCGACTCAGACAATTGTCTGTTTAAATCTTCAAAGGCAACATCAGCAGCCTCACTCCATACAAAAGTGTCTGTTTTCTTCATCATCTATACAGTGGTAGAGCCTTCTCACCTAACCGGCTTATGAATCGGCTTAAAGCAGCAACGCGACCTGCCAGTCGCTGAACATCATTGATGCACGCCGGTTTAGCCAGAGAGGTAATCGCCTTGATCTTCTCCGGGTTAGCTTCAATGCCCCTGTTCGAGACCAGGAATCCCAAAAGTTTGCCTGCAGGTACACCAAATACACACTTGTCCGGGTTAAGCATCATCTTATAGACCCGGAGATTATAAAAGGTTTCCTTTAAATCAGATATCAAGGTTTCCTTCTCTCTGGACTTCACCACAATGTCATCTACATAAGCATGAACATTGCGCCCAATCTGATTGTGGAGACAATTCTGTACACATCGCTCATAAGTCGCCTGGGCACTCTTGAGCCCAAATGGCATAGATACATAGCAGAAGGCTCCAAACGGAGTAATGAAAGTCGTCTTCTCCTGGTCCTTAACTGCCATTTTGATCTGATGATAACCAGAGTAAGCATCCAGAAAACTCAAACGCTCGCAACCCGCTGTAGCATCAATGATTTAATCAATACGGGGTAGAGCAAAGGGATCAGCCGGACAAGCTTTATTTAAGTCTGTGTAATCTACACACATCCGCCAGTCTTGAGCACAAGCACCGAGTTAGCCAACCACTCCGGGTGAAAAACTTCCACGATGAACCTGGCTGCTAAGAGCCGAGCGACCTCTTCCCCGATAGCTTTCCGTCTTTCCTCATTGAACCATCGAAGAAATTGCTTGACCGGCTTATACTTTGGATCAATATTAAGAGTGTGCTCAGCGAGTTCTCTCGGGACACCCGGCATGTCAGAACGTTTCCATGCAAAGATATCTCAGTTCTCACGGATGAACTCGATGAGCGCGCCTTCCTATTTGGCATCCAAATTGGTACTGATGCTAAACTTCTTGGAAGAGTCGCCTGGAGTGAAGTCGACCAGTTTTGTCTCGGCGGCCGACTTAAATTTCAACGCCGAGTCTTGCTCTGTGGTTGGCTTCTTCAAAGAGGTCATATCCGCCGGGTCAACATTAGTTTGATAAAACTTCAGCTCCTCTTCAGCACAAATAGATTCAGCATAAGCCGCATCGCCTTCTTCGCATTCCAAGGCTACCTTTTGACTCCCATGCACAGTGATGGTGCCCTTGTAACCCGGCATCTTGAGCTACAGATAAACATAACACGGTCGTGCCATGAACTTGGCATAAGCCGGTCGTCCATACAGAGCGTGATACGGGCTTCTGATTTTGACTACCTCAAACGTCAGTTTCTCAGCCCTGGAATCATATTCATCTCCAAAGGCTACTTCCAGCTCGATCTTACCAACTCGATATGCCGATTTACCAGGTACCACCCCATGAAAGACAGTGTTGGACGTCCTCAAGTCCTTATCAGTCAACCCCATGCGGCAAAAGGTCTCATAATAGAGAATATTGATGCTGCTTCCTCCATCCATGAGTACCTTAGTGAATTTATATCCACCAACCTGAGGGGCCACCACCAAGGCCAACTGACCCGGGTTATCAACCCGGAGGGGGTGATCTTCCCTGCTCCATATGATGGGCTGCTCTGACCATCTCAAGTAACGGGGAACCGCCGGCTCAACAGAATTCACAGCCCTCTTATGAACCTTCTGGTCACGTTTGCACAAGTTAGTGGTGAACACATGGTATTGCCCACCATTCAGCTGCTTTGGATGGCTCTAATAACCTGACTGTTGCTGCTGCTGTCCCCCTTGACCGAGCTGCTGCTGATTATAGCCACCTTGACCGGAACTTGAACCGCCACCCGGGCCATGAAAGCCACCTGCCCCTGAGCCGCCGCCTGATCCGTGATTGCCATAAAACATGTTGGAATTCTTGAAAGCCTTCATGACCGCGCAGTCTTTCCATAAGTGGGTGGCGGGACGCTCCCGATTACCGTGTCTCGGGCAAGGCTCATTCAGAAGCTGCTCAAGAGATGGGCCTGAGCCACCAGATCGAGGGGGTGGTCTCCCCTTACATTTATGGTTGTTACCTTGTGCATTAGCATTGGCCACAAACTCCGGGTTACCCTCCGCCTTACGCTTGTTGCCTCCTTGACTTACCGGGTTATGCTGCTGACCCTTTCCATTGCCGTTCTTCTTTCCCTTCCCTGCCTTTTCCGCCTCAGACGCGGGATCATTGGTAGTATCAGAATCGGCGTATTTGACCAAGGCTGCCATCAGCGTACCCATATCATTGCAATCACGCTTAAGGCGCCCCAGCTTCTGCCTCAGCGGCTCAAAGTGACAATTCTGATGGAGCATAAGTACCGCAGAGCCGGCATCCATCTTATCAGATGAGTGTATTATTTCCTTGACCCGGCGCGCCCAATGAGTTGTGGATTCACCCTCCTCCTGCTTACAATTGGTCAAGTCCACAATTGACATAGACTGCTTGCAAGTGTCCTTGAAGTTCTGGATAAACCGGGCCTTTAGCTCTGCCCATGAACTGATGGAATTGCGAGGCAAACTTTTCAACCAAGACTGGGCCGTTCCATCTAACAACATGGTGAAATACTTAGCCGTTGCTGCGTCGCTGACCTCCAATAGCTCCATGGCCATCTCGTAACTTTCGATCCATGCCCCAGGCTGTAAGTCGACCGTATAATTCGGCACCTTTCGAGGTTCCTTAAAATCCTTGGGCAGACGTACATCCCGCAGAGCTGGCACCAAACAAGGGACACCACCGGTTCTAGTGGCTTCTCCTGCTCCAACAGAAGTTGTCGGATACTCTGGGAGACCTTCATATGCTGTCTGCTGAGCCGCTAACTGAGCCGCCCGTTCGTCCTCCTGACGCATTCGGTCCTGTACCGGGTTATAGCCACCGGGCTGGTTACAACGCTGGGCGTTGCTTGATAAAGCTTCTGACTCCATGTGCCTGTTGTAACTCGGGCTCTAGTTTTGACGAGGTGCTAGCCAAGGCTGAGGAATTGAATGAATCCTGTCCCTGCTGTAAGAATAGGTCTCCTACTGTGCCAAGGCCATTTGAATAAGATCTCTGACCCTCCAGGTTTCCACTGCCATCGGGTCATCACCGTCCACTGGAAGAGCCGCCAGACGCGCCGACGCTGCTATCAAGTTCTCCATGGGGTTGGAGAAGTGGCCCGGTGGTATTGGTATGTATCAGGGCGGGGCCATACTCCCGTGAGGAGGTGCCATCTCTCGGGGCTGAACCGGCCCTCGAGCTCCGGGTGTCATAAACTGATTGGCTTCGGGCGGGTTGCTGGGACCAGCTCCGGGTGTCGTGAAAAGATTTCGAGGATCGTAAACCGGAGGTAGATGGGACAGGGTTTTCTGATTCTCCTTCTCATGACCTCATTGGATGCGTTCAGACTCATATTAAGATGGAAAGCCTCTGACTGGAGTCGCTGTGCCCGTGCGTCCAAAGCCGCCCGCTCCGTAGCTAACCTGGTGTCCTCAGCCGTCAAGGCCTCCTTGGCCAGGGCTATCTCCTCACGCACCTTTGCCACCTCCGCGTTATGTTCATCTGGATTTGCAGGAATAACCGTGGTGGTTAACAGGGCCGTCGACTTGTTCATAAGATCCATCAGCACCTGAGCCGACGGGCGCACAGGGCCTCCTACCCCGGCCGCTCCTGACCCGGACGTTATTGCCATTGCAGCCGTCGAGTTTTGACCGGGTTGAGTACCATCCATGAAGACTCCTGCCCAGCTCGGCGGCTCATAGAAATCCGGAATGCTAGAGACATCAGAACAGCCCCCAAGCATGCCCTCTTGGACCTGATACAAAGAATCTGTTGAACCGGAGGACGAATCATCATCCGATGGGACGACCGTCTCTCCGCCATCTTTAGATCCTTCAGGAAGTTCCTCTCCGTGGACACATCCCACGAAGGCACGCTTCATGACGGGTTGAACTCGGGCGGGTTTCGCACGCTGAGCCGTCTCGACGAGGTCGGTGCAGTTGTCCGGCTCAAGGCCCGGCTCACCAATCCGGCCGATGAAGACGTGGATTCTGCCAAAGGGGAACCGGTACCCGTACTCGATTGAGTCGGCCTCAGGGCCCCAGCCTTCATTGTCGATGTAGATCTTGCCGCGACGACTTTTGGTCATCCGGCCCACTGCGTATCCCTTGAGCCCTCCGAAGCTGCCCTTCAAGAACTCAAATCCACCGTGCGCTGGCCCCATGGTGGGCGCCAACTATTGTGGAATTGTCACGGCAGATGTCCTCGTGCAAGGACTTAGTCGTGGAGCCATCGCAACTAGGAAGCTTAAAGGGTTAATCGGGACAAAGGACACAAGAGGTTTTATACTAGTTCGGCCCCTTGCGGAGAAGGAAAGCCTACGTCTAGTTGGGTTGGTATTGCTTGATGTTTTGATGACCAGGGAGCGGAATCCGCTATACCCGGCTCTCGATGGGTTATGTCTTGCCCTAAGCCGCCAGCAGGTTGTCCCCTTATATACACGGGTTGACGCCCGGTGGCCTACAGAGTCCCGGCCGGCTTATAAACAATGTCCGGAATGTCCGGCTCGGTGACTAGTTAAATCTACCTTATGATACAAGTCATGCCATTATGGCGGTTTACTACAACGGGCTTTAAATCGCCTGTGGGCCTGAGGCCCTTTATTGAACCGCCATCTTCATGCTTGGTCTTGAGCTTCTTTCTGGTGAATCTTCCTTGCGTAACCCGGCCCCTCCTGGGCGGCTTACACAAATAGTTATATCCCCAACACATGAAAGGCAAATGGGTGGGTTGCTTGTGCTCTGTTTCTTGGATCCAAATTTTCAAAGAGGAATATTCTTGAATCTAGCGTCCAAATTATGAGCTGTTTTCATCTTTGCGATTGGCACGTGAAGATCTTTGGAAGTAAAAACATTGTTGATAGGTTTGGCTGAACCGTTTTTCGGTGCAACTCTCAGATAATGTACTCCCATGTAGCGTCAGTTGTGCTCCCAACGTAGTTTAGCCTCTGTTGCATGGTGGAATACAACCGTGCAACCTGTACTCCCACTATTTCTTGGCGCACGAGAAACCCAGGAAAAAACAAGTTTAATATTCCTCAAATCATGTGAAAGATATTGCTAATGGCAATGGTCTCTATGTGCTGCCATTGGTCATCCTTTTTTCGACAAAGGGTAGACTTTTTTAACCTCAAAATGAAGCCTCAAGAACATACATAACATAATGAGCAGACACCCGGCCTTTGCATACTTAAGATGCACACAACGTACACCACCTCACGCGCACATGGAAAAACGTCGACAAAAGCAAAGTCATATAAGACCAAAGCTATACATTTTTATTAGCTAGGATGCATTTTTCTTATGTCTATGGGTTATAATAATGTTATGCATTTTTCTAGTGTTTACTTTTTTCCCTCCAGGGAGTCACTGATTATCTTTTGATAACAAGTTATACGCTCAGGAACCAACCACTAACCAACATGTGGTTGGATGGCTAGGAGCACAGTTTTATCCCGGGCCCACGAGGGTTCAGGTGTAGACTTGAGACTATTGCTCGTATTTTCCTGAATTTATTTCAGACCTTCTGGTGATGTGGGTTCAGTGGGATGAGACGTTCCCGTTAACTAGGTAGGCGTCTGTGGCAACTTTCTCAATCTCAAAATGATGTGTCGTCTCAGTCTCTCGGAGGTGCTCATAAGGATAGGGCGGGTGTGCTTGCGTTTATTGGGTTGAGTAAATGTTCGTATGTATGAGCGTCTGTGTTCGTAAAGTAAAATAAACCACGTAAAGTAAAATATACACCTTAATATTCAGTGGGAGGAGACGTTCCCATTGACAAGGCAGACGTCTGTGGCGACTTCGTCAATCTTAAGATGATGTGCCGGCTCAGTCTATCAGAGGTGCTCATAAGGATAGGGCGTGCGTGTGTGCGTTTATAGGGGTGAGTAAATGTGCGTATGTATGAACAGCTGTGTCTGCACTCTATATTTTGCATATACGGAAAGTAAAATAAACCACGTTCATATATATAGCAAGAAGGTTAAATCAACCGCATTCACATGCATAAGAAAAAAAGTTATATAGTCCACGTTTACATCTATAAAACTCAAGGCATAGACCCGAACACGTTCACATTCCTCCCGCTAAAATCCAAAATTTTGAATCCTTATCAATATAGTATCAAGACTTGCCATTTTGTTTCAACTGGCTAGCTTATATAAGCCGTCCTTTTGGCCTGGCTGACAAACCATCACCTCCTTCCGGCCTCCACTAGTCAATCACAGCCTGAGAAGCCACAACGGCCGCGTAGTACTTATAAGCTGTATCGTGATACACCTGACGATGGCTCGGATTCGACGGTCGAGAAGGAACTCCATACGCGGCCGGCCACGGTATGCTGCAGCTCTTGCCCGTTGCTTGTTAATCATTCGTAGTCTACTTTTGCTCTTACGATATAATACATGTCAATCACATGTATTACCGCTCGTTCTCGTTTGTATTTTTTAATGGGATTCTCTTTTCATACCGTATGCCATCAGATTCCGACATGTTTTATGGATCTGACATGTATTATATCATGTGTCATCTCTATAATCCCACCCTTTTTTGTGAAGTTCACGCCTTTGAAGAATGAAGTTTTGCAGAAAATTTGAAAAAAAGCATTCTTTTGCTTAACGCTACAAATGAACACTTAAAGATAATTTCGAGAGCAGATTTCAAATTTCCTATACCATTTCTGATGATGTTTCTACGTTTTCTTTTGAGAATTGATGGTGTTTGTATGTGCATTTGGTTCTTGGAGATGTTTGTCAAACCCATCTCAAATGAGTAATTTATCACCGGTTATCTATTGTTCTTTCCATTCTAATTGACACATCGTAATATTACTAAATTCCATTAGAATTTACATGTCTTATTAATGTTTGCCAAATCGTCTCCCCACATCGCCTAGCCGGAATGCCAACATGCTACATGCCCGCGAGGCAAACTTGGAGGCGAGGGACGGCAACCAGCGAAGATGGGCCAACATGCAGGAGGACATCCTGCAAATAATAACATCTCGGATTGATGTGCTTAGTCGTGCTCGACTTGCTGGTACTTGCACCGTCCTTCTAGAGACAGTTCCTAGAATATCCCTAGACATGCCGCTTGATTTACCATGCGTGCTCGAGGAAGATCTCTCATGGCCGATCGGGCTGCCACAGGAAGGTACGCGATGTACGCTCATGCCTCTGGATGCCCCGACGCTGCATGCACGCTTGATGTCTACTCCTGACAACCGCTGGGTTGGTGCTAACGGTGACTGGCTAGCGTATGTCGGGGATGCTGGCCATATTGAACTGCACAATGTGTACACTACGGTCACTGTGCCACTTCCGCCCATTTCCAGCATAGGGTTTGATCTGGAAGACTTGCCAGACAGCGTGCAATTCCACTTTGATCAAGCAAGGGCAAAGCTGAAGAAGATAGCTATCGCTGATGCACCATCCAAGAAGGTCGGCTATAGCAAGTACACTGTGATCGCGGTGTTCGACATCTCAATTGCCATAGCCAGGGGTGGTTTCACCTGCGACGGGTGGAAACTATTAAGGTCGGACCTCATGTTCCCTTTTGTGTATGAAGATGCTGTTCTTCATGGCGGACGGATCTTTGCACTGACAAACGAGGGGTCTGTTTTCGTTTGGCAGCTCTCGTACGGTAAGCTCATCTACATTGATCACATTTTAGGAACTATTGCAATTCAGACAACTAATATGATGAACGGTTTTTGGGCAGGATTGAACTTGGCTCCTCAGAAAATCCCGGCTCCTGTTATCATCGATGGACAGGACCTCACGCCTCTCTCTTGGCATCTTGTACCTGACATAAATGACAATCAAACTATGTTATTGGTCCACACACGTGGGGTTGTAACAGGGGAAGAGGTCGAGAGTCCATATCTGGAGCGAGGACTGCGCTCATATGGAACAATGCGCTGCCTTGTGTTTCAGTTGAATGGTATGGTCTGGAATCTTGCTGGGGCTCACTGGGAAAGGAAGCATGATCCTGGAGCATACTCTCTGTTCATTGGCATGAATTATCCACTGATGATTGAAATGCCACCATCTGTACATGATGCCCAGGACCTTCCCTTCATGAAGCATGGATGCATTTTCAGTATGCATGAACGCATTAGGAGTTGGAATGGAGACTTTCCTGACCTATGTCGTTTCAGCTTGAATGAAGATCTTGCACTAGGTGTAGAACTTACCAGCAATCAAGTTCGGGCGCGATGCCCCCCTATCAGGCTCGTGCCATCCATGCGGAACGCAGAGGACTGGAATGTCCGCTAAGATAACTAGTCATTGTATTGTTCCTTGTTCGTTGTTCCGTTCAGCTATTGTACTTTATTTTGTACTCAGTTAAAGTTGTGTGAATTTCATGTGTTTCGTGATATTTTGTCACGTTTTATCTGGCACATATATGTCGTGTGTAATGGGCATAAATAATGCTCGCCCCGTCCCACAGTATAAGACATCTTTGCAAGTTATGTTATCTTTCAAAGACGTCTTATATTGTGGGACTGAGGGAGTATATAACAGTGGTATTTGTAGCACAAATGTCAGATATTTGTATCAATGCCTTGGGCTGGCACGTGTATGATTATCTAAGGGAGACAACTCTTTTTAAATCTCTATGCCACCGAGGAGATACATCTCTCCCGGGTCTCTCCATCAAACTAGTCGTCCGGTCGGCCACATGATGAGAACGTAATATCTATAGTAGAAGTTATTTGGTTGCACCATAGTACAAATCTATTATTTTTTAAAGATATTGGGTTCAAAGCATATGATTGGAGTGTAGAGAAAGCAAAGCATATGACTTTGAAGGTTTTATGGCTATGGAGAAAGTAACCTCTTTAGGGTAGAAATGTGTTTATTGGTAATTCACAGCTTGTTTCCAGGCGTTCCATTTTCTTGTTTGATAGGCCTGTCATTACCTCTTTCTAAAATAAGAGTTCCCTTTAAATCGGCAATGTTTGATTTTACTTCAGCGCCAAAACTCCTTGGCTGTTTGCGTCCTAAAATTCTAATCCGTATCAGTACTTGCGGTTTTGTTCCAACCGGCTGGCTTTTACATAGACACCCAGACATGCCATCTGGCCTCCACCACAATCCATCACATCAGAACGTGAGAAGCAACAAACGCGGCGTAGTAGTGCGTACGTATACACCTAACCGTTGACGATGGTGCGGATTCGAGGGGAAAAAGAAAAGGTACGTTGCAACTTTGGTCCGTTTGCATGCACGTAATCTTGCTGGATCTGGTTTCATACTGTACGCCACCAGGCTGACCATTTTAAAAAGATTATGGGGTTTGTCCATAATATTGATATGCATTTTTTTCCGATCCAATATCATCCCGACTTTTTGTATGGAGTTCACACGTTTGAAGAATGGATTTCCCGATAGAATTTTCAGAGATGTGTTGCTTATCGCAACAGATGTGCACTTCATTCGTTCTCACACAGAAGATTGGCATTTAATTCGTTTTCAGAATAGATCTAGGATTTTTCTACACTATGGTGTTTCTGGTTGAGTTTGGTTCCTACGCAGATAATTGTACCATCATTCATTTTCACAAACAGATCTAGGATTTTCAATCCTTAATCGTTGTGGTTTCTAGGCGCATTTAGTTCTTACAGATATTTGTCAAAATCTCCAT
>NC_041393.1:736734318-736755831 GCF_002162155.2 Triticum dicoccoides | reverse complement strand
GATCTAGGATCTTCTATCTTTTGTCGTGTTGTTTTTTGGTGCATCCAGTTCCTACAAATACTTTTAAACCCTTCATCACTTCATTTTCAGAATAGATCTAAGATTTTTAATCCTTTTTTTATCATGGTTTTTTAGATGGGTTCAGTTCCTCTGTATGCTTTCAAACCCTTCATTGTTTATATTTTGAATAGATCTAGGAATTTCTATTTTTTATCATGATGTTTTTTGGTGTGTTTGGTTCCTCCATATGCTTTCAAACATTTCATAGTTTATTTTTTTAGAATAGATATATATTTTTTTCTATTTTTGTGGAGTTGGTTTTTGGGTTCGTGCACTTCGTACGTATTCTTGACAAACTCTTCATTGTTCATTTACAGAATAGATCAAGTATTGTACTAGTATTTTCTATCTCTTATCGTGGTAATTCTGGATGTGTGTAGTTCCTAGAGATGTTTGTCAAAACCTTCATCACTTAAAAAGGAAGAATTTTTTTTCCAATTATTCTGGTTTTGTCCTCTAGGACTGACATGTATTAATATTACAACAACATAATCTGTTGTATTTTTTCAAGATATCTTTTGCTAACCTCCCTTTAGGTGAAAAGAGATATTTTGTAGGGATTGCACAGTTTGATTTATTTAGTTTTGGGGATTTTTGTATATGTGTGATAAATTTCCTTGTCTTACTTGACGATGTGCATATGCTACTAGTTTTGATGATTTTTTTTCGAAACGGAGACAAAAGATTTGCCTCATCTATTAAATAAGAGAGGAATAAAGCTTAGAATTTTGCAGTAACACCCACATACACGGCATGACGATTACTCACGCAAGATAATAGACCCTAGCCTTTTAGCACCCGCAGTAACCCAAAGCTTTGCCTCGTTCATGATGATGTTAAGAAGGATAGGCGGCAACGCGCACTTGTGCCGGAACACTCGGGCGTTGCGCTCGTTCCAAATGGTCCAAGAGACAAGCATGGTGAGGGAGGCCGAGGTGCTTCGGCTGGGGATACGGTTGCCAGTTTGCTTGTCCCACCATTCATGGATAGATTCAGCAAGGTGCCAGTCAGAGCTGTCTATGTGAGCAAGGGCAAGCTTGGCAATGACTGACCTCCATAGTCTAAGCGTGTAACGGCACTTGAAAAAGAGATGTGCACCAGTTTCTTGTTCCCTTTTGCAAAGAGGACAGAGGCCACAATTTGTACCCCGTCTCTCCAGATGACCGGCAGTCCAGATCCTATCCTGGTGGGCCAATCATGCGAAATTTTTTACCTTCGGGGGAGCCTAGACTTTCCAAACCATGCGATCCATAGGAGAGAGAGTTAATCCAAGGAACTGGGCCTTGTACACGGTGGCCGCCGTTTAAATCCCGTCTGTCGAGTGCTTCCAGACAATGTCATCTTCAAGTTGCTCATTAAGGTGAACGTCATTCACAAGCATCCATAGAGTGAAAAATTCCTGGATGTGATCAACAGAAATGATGATGTTAAAGTTGATTTTGAATATCCATGCATCGCCTTTGAGAGTCTCCCGCACCATCCAATTCTTTCTCCACGAAGCCTCAAAAATTAGCGGTGCAATATCCTTGGGTTTGAGCCCGAGAAGCCAAGGGGAGTCCCAAAAAGGCGTTTTGGCGCCGTCCCCCACTGTGATGGAAGTCGAAGCATAAAAGAAGTTGAGATCATCCTCCTTGCAAGGGTTGCCAAATCCTACCCATAATCTGTGGGGTTCCTTCCATTCATACCAAGGCCATCGCAACCGAAGAGCACGTGCAAACTTGTCAGAGTTAAGAACCCCAAGGCCACCATATACTCCTTCGGCCTACAGACCGTATCCCAATTGACCTTGCATTTGGCGCCTGTCGTCTTGTCCTCTCCAGACCAGAGAAAAGCTCTTTCAATCTTGGTTAGATTATGCAGCGTGCTTGGTGGTACAATAAGAGGCGTAATGGAGTACACCACTTGGGAGCATAGAACTGACTTGACTAGAGCCGTGCAGCCAATCTCGTGATGTTTTGGCCCTCCCAAGTGACCAGTTTGCCAGCCGCCTTATCCTCGAGATATTGGAAGTCCACCTTCTTAAGTTGCCATACCAAGAGTGGCAGGCCTAAGTATTTAACCGGGAAGGTTTCCCGAGTAGCTGGCATATTTCCAAGAATGTGTCCAAGGTTTAGGTTGTTGCACCAAATTGGCACCACCGAACTTTTCTAAAAGTTGGTACAGAGCCCCGTAACCTCACCAAAGCCTCGCAAGATCGAGGCGAGGTTATCCACATCCTGTTTGATAGGAGCCGCAAATACCGCCGCATCATCCGCATAGAGGGAGCTTCGCACCGTGGCCCCACGCCCACGAATCTTATGAAGAAGGACTTTTCACGTTGCCAAGTCGAGGATTTTATGCAGTGGATCAATCGCAATGATAAATAGGAGGGGGGAGATCGGGTCCCCCTGCCGAAATCCGTGGCCGTGCTTGGTCGGTGGGTCGGGCAACCCATTGAGAAGGATGCGAGATGAAGATGTCGATATTAGGGCTGCAATCCAGGCACGAAACTTTGCGGGGAATCCCAGACGTTGAAGAAGGTCCAGGATGTAACTCCACTTGACCGAGTCAAATGCCTTCTTGATGTCAAGCTTCAAAAGGAGGGCCAGAGTTTTGCACTTGTGTAACCTCCGCGAGAAATTTCTAACATACATGAAGTTGTCATGAATGCTACGCCGCTTAATAAATGCACTTTGAGCGTTGGAGACTAGGCAATCCATGTGGGGGACTAGCTGCAACGAGAGGACCTTGGCGATGATTTTAGCAATGGCGTGGATGAGGCTAATAGGCGTTTAGTCAGAGATGCCTTCCGCCCCTTCCTTTTTGGGCAAGAGAACTACATCGGCGGAGTTGAGCCACTGGAGGTCGTAGGTGTGGAGAGAAGCAAAGCGTTGAATGACCCTCATGACGGCATGCTTGATGACACCCCAACACTTTTTGAAGAAAATGCCTGTGAAGCCATCCGGCCCTGCGGCTTTATAATTAGGCATCTCCTTGATGGCTTCCAAAACCTCACCCTCAGTGATATCACTATCAAGGCCATGCATATGATGGGACTCGATGCCAAGTTCCTCCCAGTTAAAGTCCTTACTGCTCGTGCTCCCCCTCCCCATCACCTCAGAGAAATGATCGTGAATGATCTTCTATTTTTCCTTCTGCTCTGTTACCCAGCCATGCTCGCGCTTGATTCGATGGATGTGGTTTTTCCTCCTACGGTCGTTAATGAGTCGGTGGAAGAATTTTGTGTTTGCATCACCATCTCTTAGATTTGCGATCCTAGCGCATTGGCTCTTGCGAGCCCTCTCCAGCACCGCCAAACTGATAACCCGTCTCTTTAGCCTAGATCGGAGGTCCCACTCCTCAGTGGAGAGCACTCGTCCCTCCTACGCGATGTCAAGGTGGAGAATCACAATATGTGCCGCATGAAGCTGAATCTTCGCTTTGCAGCACAATTTCTTGCTCCACTCGGTTAGGCAAAGTGCGGTCTTCTTGAGCTTGTTATGCAAGATTTGGTATGGCTCTGTGTGCCTCACGCCCTCATCCCATGCTTTTTTGACCACCTCGTCAAACCCGGGCAAAGATACACAGAAGTTTTCAAACTTGAAAGAGCGCGACCGTCTAGGGCCCTTGTCGTCGGCAAGCAGGAGAGGGCAGTGGTCGGAGAGGGAAGATGAAAGAGCATGTAACACATGTGTGTTGAAGGAGAGGTCCCAATCCGCATTGCAAAAGAAGGAATCCAGCTTGCAAAGAGTTGGGTTTTGATGATACATTTGTTTAATAAGATACAATAACTTACATGCTTCGCGTTCGCTAACTTGGCAACATTGTGAATTTCCTTTCATTTGCAGTGTGGAGCATTTGAGAGTCACCTTGTCAATGGCCACCATTATGCATCTAGAGATTGAAGTTGGGCCGGTTCATAATGTTTTCAAAATTGATGTGGAACCACGTTCCAACTACAAGTGCTTCATCATGATGCATGTGGTCAAGGGTCTCACAAATATATATTTTTGGAATTTGATGTCAATGGAGATATCTCCGTCAGCTTAACAAAATTGGAGCATGTTGAGAAGGGATGCAAGAAGAAATATGATACTTTTGACTTGAAGTACATGAGTTTCCACATAGTGGAGGATGTAATTCATTTGCTGGAGAACGAGGATGTTGCAATTACGAATTATATCACTCCACTTGACGATTTGAGTGAGGACGATGAGGATGATGATGAGGTGACCTCCCCATTAAAAAGATCAAGGGAAGAGTAGCCATTGTTTATTTCTCTTAATAATTCTGGTGCTACCAAAATAGCTTGACATCGTGTTAGTGATGTGTCTTCTCTTTATCTTTCTCCGTGGAATTATGCAACTACTATGTTCACCTTCAGGATTACGCTACCGGTTTCTTTTGTCTAACAAACCCAATGTTGCATTTTTCAGATCTCATCATATGCACCATTTTAATATATGATGTATTTTCCTATGCATTTTGAGGGCCTATTTTGCACATGTGATTATAAAAACATATACTAAATAGGAAAAGGTAAAAGCTTCCCTTCAGCCAGCTGATACACGCGCGAGCGTCCGCCCCTTGCGTAGCCATCAGATCGATCCTGATGAAGCAGCCACGCTGGCCACAAGTCAGTCCCCTGTGGCTAGTCTTTTTCTTGTAATAAGGGTCTTGTTTCAGTACATTTCTGCAACACAGGACTTGTTTAAGAAAAAAGGAAAAAATGATTCGGTGGTGAAGGTTATTTTTTTGCAATTGGGGTGTTGTTTCAAAAGATTTCTACAACATATCTTTTGTTTGAGAAAGAAAATAAATATTTTGGTTGGGAAGGTTTTTTCTGCAACAAGGGACTTGTTTCCGAAACATAACCCGAGTTGCAGCGCCGCAGGAGCGCCCGGTGTTAGAGAGTGAATGGTCAGACATTGCAACATGAGGCGTGTTATAGAAACATAGCTCTGGATGCAGAAAACGCCGAAGAAGCGTCGGGCGTGAGAGGTCGTCGTCGTCGTGTTCGATTGGAGCTAGCAGCTGATCACGGGGCTGAGGCGAAGGAGGAGGAGCAACTCCGGCGAGCACGCCAAGGACTAGTTCCCCGGCGTGCCGGCGGCAGCGGTTTTGCAGTGGCGGGGGCTTGCACCGCGCTCGGTGCAGCTGTGTCAGGAGGGCGGATAGGGGAATCTGTTTCCGAAACTGAGCGGTTGTTGCAGGAAGTAAGGAGGCGGTCACGCGCGTGGTGGTTAGATCCGACCCTCTGCTTGGCCTAGTTTTTTTCTTATTTTGTTTTTGGCTAAAGGGGCTTGGCCCAAAGGAGGCCCTGTCATCACATATTCGTCAGCTTACAACATTCCCAATTGCGAAATAGACAAAGTACATGATGTGCTCTAACTGGCAAGTCGTTGTTGAATTAGCAGTTGCTCTTCAGTTCGAGTCTCGTGCAACCCTATTTTACTAATTTTATTTAATTCAATTACTGAGTTGTCATCTATTTGTTTTGGGGGGCAATAGTCACGCTCATCTAGTTTCTATGATGATTGACAACTAGGCACGACATGTAGACAAAATTGCTGAGTTGTCATCCTGTCACCCTCATCAAGTTTTTATGATGATATATTTTGGTCATTATGGACCATAATAAGGTAGTATGCACCATTCACATCTTTCTGACCTTTCTATACAAACGAATAATGACCTTTTGGTCATGAATTGTCACAAGATTATATGGTTTGAACCCTTCTAGACTCTTCATGACTAATTTGGGAATATTAGTCATGGATCTATGACTAACTAAACCGCGGTCACTGACTTTTGTCATAAATGAGCGTTTTTGTTGTAGTGTGGCTGGGCTCCAAGGAACTCGATATTGTTATCAGCAAAAATACATTTTCTACATCTTAAAATACATCTGGGAGAGCATACACGTAAGAATGTATGTATAGTACTAGCAAAAATGCCTGTGCGTTGCAACGGGAGGATATGGCAAACTCGAACGCATATGCATGGCTCAACATCCTCACCTATTCACATCATCCATTGAGAAATGACACCTATTTTGTAAATATAGTAGTTAGTTCGAAGTTATTCAGTCAAACTCATTAGTCCCTCTACAAAGAAATTGAAAATGGATTCTTCATCCCTTCGAATACTATATCTTTCACCTTTTGTCATGCTTTGATTGGATGTTGAACTTCAAAACTTTGCCTAATTTATCCATCTACCTAACATATAAAATAGCTCGTGTTTTGTAAAGGGAAAACAAAAAATATCAAAATATTTAATTAAAAATATCTCCATCTCATGTTTCTATGTTATTGTGACAAATACCAACAACTTGTTCATGTGCCTTTTCTTCATCGATCCGACGACACCCCAACAACAGGTTACTTTTCTCTACATGGTATATGTCTCCAATTTAACAAAATGTTGCGTGAGTAGTTGTAACATCCCAAATTTTCAATTTGGAATGTTATACACTAGATCATAAATGCATATCATATTTTCTTTGCTTTTGGTTTTATCCTAGAAATTCTAAGCAACTCAAGGACCCTCGGAGAGAGTTGGGGATTTCGTTATTTTCATATTTGAGTTTTCTCGAATTTTGAAAATAGGATCATTTGATTTTATTTATTTTATCTTCAATTATTTCGGTTATAAAAAAATACGAGAGAGGGAATAAAATGACTTTCCTAAAATAAATAAATATTGAGGATTTAATAAAAAATCAAATAAGTTTTATTTTGGAGTTTTGCTATTTTATTTGAATTTAGGAAAAATGGCACGTTTTCAAAACTGCATTCTAGGGCCAAGAAAATGTTCATTTTCTTCTAAATATTTTATTTAGATGGTGAAAATTTGATTTGGAATTTTTAGATTTTTTATTTGTTTTTCTCGGATTTTTCTTTGTTCGGCGGAATTATTTAAAAAAAAAAATTCTGCGCCATTTGGGCTGAAGCGCAGCCAGGCCAGGCCAGGCCGGCCCGCGCCGCCGCCACCTTCCCCACGCCGCGCCGCCGCCGACCCGGACTCCACCCCGCCGCGGCCGCCTTGCCCCCTTCCCCAAGCCGACCGACCCTCCTCCCTCCTATTTATATCATCGCCAACCCCGCCACCAAACCCGTCCCGCCCAGCCTCCCGAACCCCGCCTTAAGCCCCGCCGCCGCCCCGAGTCGCCGCCACCGCCGCCGGCCGAACTCCGCCGGACCCCGCCGAGCCGACGAGGTAGCCACCGCCGTCGCCCCGGTTTCCTAAGAAAAAACCGATTCGTTTTTTTGAAAAACCATAGATTCGTTTTTTTAATAGATTGGTTTTATTTTATTTTCTGTTTATTATTTTAGCGAGCGATCGCCCGTTCGTTCATTTTAACGAACGAATTCGTCATTTAGTTTTAGTTGACGAACGTTCGTTCGTTAATGTGTTTGTTAGTTTTTCTTTTTCTCGGATTTTCCGTGGTTATTTCTGATCGCGATTTCTGATCCGATTTTCGTTCTAGTATAACTCTTTGTTCGTTTATCGGAATCAGGTGATTCAAGCGCCTGGAGTTTCGAAACCCTCTTTCCGTTTAATCAACTTAAACCAGTTTTTGCTGTTGTAAAATTTGACTTAGATCCAGATTAGTAATCTAAGCTGGTTTTTTCGCCGTTAGATTTTCGTTGCTTCGTTTGATTTGATTCTTTTTACAAACCAGAGTTTTTAAGTTGAACTTTCTGGTTAGATCTTTTATTTGAGTTTTACCCGTGCATTAGATGAGTACTTATTGTATGCTTCTTTGCTTGTTTGTTTGCGATAGAGTATCCGGAGTGCGCCGCTTGCTACTTCGAATCTCTAGGTTTCACGGATCATCAGCAAGGCAAGTAACACTTTGATCATACCTCTTTTCTACCCAGTTTTATTGCATTAGATCAATCCTCAAACAATTGCATGATTAGGATCTGATTAATATGTGGCTTTTGGAAAGTAGATGAGATAGTACCTATCACCTGTTTATTATCAAACCTTTGGGAGTTACTCTATGTTTGCTTATTATGCCATGCTATGCTAGTAGACGTGGATTGGGTGAGTGTATCCATGACAGATGTGAGAGTGTTGATTAATGGTTTATTTAAGATGGCAACTTAAACACACATCTGGGTGGATTGAGGCATCTGGGTATTCCAGCGATTGCCTGTTTTTTTATGGACCGCCATCCAGGCTCAAAGGGATCATGAGATTATTCATGCTAGAAACTTCCCTGTGCAGCCACAAGCTACTATGGGCTCTAGCATAGTTGACTAAGTCGTGCGAACTCTTATAGTGATAGACTAGCAGATGTAGGGGATGTAGGTTGGTACTGTCTACCCGATCGTAAGGTGCTAGCGCTTCTGAAAGACTATGTCTCGGTCATCCGTTTCTCCAACATCATGTAGTGCGAGAATCCCAAAGGAGGAGATCGAGTCTTGTGGGGAAAAGTGCGCAAACCTCTGCAGAGTGTATAAACTAATCATGGTTAGCCGTGTCCCCGGTTATGGACATCTTGAGTATCTAGCACTTGGATTATCATGTGAATCTCATCATGTTACTTTAATTAATATTGTTGGGTTTTTAATGATGATGCTTAATTGGGATGGAGAATGGTGTCAACCATTCTCAATGTTTAACAACCACCATGATAGTTAAATAAAATGTATTCCTTTGCAGTAGGGAAAAATTGGCTTTATGCAAAACTGTAACCATAGAGCTTTCCACCAGCCATATTATGCATGTACTGTAGCCTTATTCTTTTATTACTCTCTATGTGTTACATTGCCAGCATATTCCATGTGCTGACCCGTTTCGGGCTGCAACGTACATGTTGCAGACTTTTCAGACGACGAATAAGATGCCTTAGGATCGTGGTTCTATACTCGGTGATGCCGTTGAAGTTGATGGACTCACTTATCTTCCAAGCTTTCCGCTGTTATCATTATTAGATGGCCTTAAGCCATATTTATTGTAATGAACTCTCTTTTGAGACATACGTGTAATAAGTGTGTGATTGCTACTCTGTTATAAATCCTTCAAGTACTGTGCGTGTCAGCATTACTGATCCAGGGATGACACTGAAGCACAGAGATCATACTGTTTGAGGTCTGGTCGCTACAAGATAGTATCAGAGCACACACTGACTGTAGGACACGACCACTAAGCTAAAGCCCTAGATGACTACTCACTCTTCTCATTTCTGACTCCTCATCTTTTCTACTCTTTTAGGATGGCGGATGCAAGGAACAAGTTCACGCAACCGGATGAAGATAAACCCTTTGGACGATACCTGAAGTAAGTCACTAAGTACCTTAACATCAGAGTACCAAGCTTCACCGAGACCTACTACACCACTTTACCTGAAGAGGAGCGCTGGATGATTCAAGTTCAAGTTCCAGGAAGAACGTTCATGCTAGTCACTGAGCCCATAGAGTTTTCCTTTGATGCACCAACCTGGAGTCTAGGAAAAAGCATGGCAGCGCACATCACAATGGGACGTATTGGAGAATTTTACCACAAGGATCTCAAGGATACTATCTACCAGATTTGTGGGGTGTCAGGACCCCGACTCGATGTCACATCGATCTAGCCGGTAACACCTCATATCACTTTGCGGCCTCACGCACGGTATCCCCACGGGTGTCGCCTTACCTTTGCCCGGGACCGTTTGCGCATTTTGGCTCACGTATATGATAGTGTCGCTAGCATCCATATGATAAAGAGCCCGGGCTGACATGACTAGTCGTAAACCCAAAGTGGCACAGACTTACAGGGACATGCATCCATGACCTAGCTTCGAACGTGTCGGTCATCAGCAAGTGGGTCCGGGCTGTAGCACTGGGCTAGCAGGACTCCGGTAAACCGGGCTGTAGCGGGCTAACAGGACTCCGGTACTCAAAGCGTGACATTTCTCCAAAGGGACAGACACAGGAACGAAGAAGGACACATGCCGGCCAGCCTAAGTGTTCCAGAGCAGTAGCAAGCTACCATGGCTCAGCGGTAACACTAGGAGACATTTCCCGGTAAGAGAGGCTACTAAAGATAAACAACTAGATAGTCAGATCCCACACATACCAAGCATTTCAATCATACACACAATATGCTCGATATGTGCAAATACAACGAAGCATCACAACATGACTCTACGACACAAGTACTTTATTTAAGGCTCAGGGAGCCATACATACATACACAAAGGTACGGGTCTGACGACCCAACATACAAGTCATACAGTCATACAAACCAGCAGCGGAAGTAACTTGTCTGAGTACAGACAACTAATAAAATAAAAGAGGCTTGGAAAGCCTAGCTATACTACGTGGTCCTTCACAAGCTCAGGGTCACCACCTGGGTCTTTAGCCTACTCGTTGATGTCAACGTCTACATAGAACCCATCAGAAGGGGTTGCAGCGTCTTCTGTAAAATGTAATTTATAGCAACATGAGTACAAAGGTACTCAGCAAGACTTACATCAGATCCTACATACATGCATATTATCAAGAAGGGTTGGTGGAGTTATTGCAGCAAGCCAGCTTTGACTCTTGGCTAGACTATCCTACGATACTTCAACTTGAAATGGTTTTTCGCACACGAGTCCACTACTCACCACTTCAATACACTACCGAGGATCCACCTCCGTCTTCCTACGGAAGAGCCATCCTCGGCACTCACACTTATCTTGAGGCTTTTAACAGTTTCCATTTACTTGTCTATGAACTGTATAGGCAACCAAGTAGTCCTTTACCGCGGACACGGCTATTCGAATAGATTATGATAACCCTGCAGGGGTGTACTTCTTCATACATGTTTCCACCACTTAGCGTCTGCACACGACATGTGCTCGGCAGACTTCAAGCGAAAGCTGACGTGGGTGTAGACCACGACCTACCTAAACACTTAAGCCTCTAGTCCAGGTTTATCGCCTATTCAGGTTCCATCCGCAGGGAGTCCGGCCGGGGTTTCCCATACGGCCCCGAACGATGTGAACAGGGTTCCCGAGATACCTAACGGGTATTCGATACACCCGGCCACGTACCTACCGCATCACAGCCCACCCCTACGGTCAGCGCTGTCCACGGCCTCCAGTAGGCTACAAACACCAGAAACTACTTGCAACTCCTGGACAGAGAGCTAGGGTGAATAAGAAGTCGAGCGGGGTCATATTTCAGGGCCCAATGCATGGTAGTAGCTGTATCTTAAATCACGCATACAGATCTCAGTGCTTAAGGTCGGCTTCAATGAAACAACCCACCATGTACTCCTACATGGCCTCTCATCGGTACCTTTACCAAATCGTGTTCACCACACCACTCTCATTACCGACATAATCATTTCACTCTAGCCCATCACCCAGATGAACCAGACCTGACACGACTCTAAGCATAGCAGGCATAGCAAGGTAGGAACAACACATACATATGGCTCAATCAACTCCTACACATGCTAGTGGGTTTCATCTAGTTACTGTGGCAATGACAGGTCATGCAGAGGAAATGGGTTCAACTACCGTAGCACACAGCAGTTTGAATCGTGTTGTCTTAATGCAGTAAAAGAGAGCAGGAGCGAGAACATGGGATTGTATCGATATGATCAAATGGTTGGTTGCTTGCCTGATGGTTCGATGCACGGATACGGTTCTTCGTTAGGGTAGTCACGGTACTCCTCGGGGACAGATCCTGTCGTAAAGGATAACGATACACAGGCATCACCAAACAATGTGCAACAATATGATGCATGCATGAAACATGGCAATATGAGTGTGTTGGGCTAATGCAACTAAAGCTACCAACGCTGTCAGGACCCCGACTCGATGTCACATCGATCTAGCTGGTAACACCTCATATCACTTTGCGGCCTCACGCACGGTATCCCCACGGGTGTCGTCTTACCTTTTCCCGGGACCGTTTGCGCCTTTTGGCTCGCGTATATGAAAGTGTCGCTAGCATCCATATGATAAAGAGCCCGGGCTGACATGACTAGTCGTAAACCCAAAGTGGCACAGACTTACAGGGACAGGCATCCATGACCCAGCTTCGAACGTGTCGATCATCAGCAAGTGGGTCCGGGCTGTAGCACTGGGCTAGCAGGACTCCGGTAAACCGGGCTGTAGCGGGCTAACAGGACTCCGGTACTCAAAGCGTGACATTTCCCCGAAGGGACAGACACAGGAACGAAGAAGGACACATGCCGGCCAGCCTAAGTGTTCCAGAGCAGTAGCAAGCTACCATGGCTCAGCGGTAACACTAGGAGACATTTCCCGGTAAGAGAGGCTACTAAAGATAAACAACTAGATAGTCAGATCCCACACATACCAAGCATTTCAATCATACACACAATATGCTCGATATGTGCAAATACAACGAAGCATCACAACATGACTCTATGACACAAGTACTTTATTTAAGGCTCAGGGAGCCATACATAACATACACAAAGGTACGGGTCTCACGACCCCACATACAAACCAGCAGCGGAAGTAACTTGTCTGAGTACAGACAACTAGTAAAACAAAAGAGGCTTGGAAAGCCTAGCTATACTACGTGGTCCTTCACAAACTCAGGGTCACCACCTGGGTCTTTAGCCTACTCGTTGATGCCAACGTCTACATAGAACCCATCAGAAGGGGTTGCAGCGTCTTCTGTAAAAAATGTAGATTATAGCAACATGAGTACAAAGGTACTCAGCAAGACTTACATCAGATCCTACATACATGCATAGTATCAAGAAGGGTTGGTGGAGTTATTGCAGCAAGCCAGCTTTGACTCTTGGCTAGGCTATCCTACGATACTTCAACTTGAAATGGTTTTGCGCACACGAGTCCACTACTCACCACTTCAATACACTACCGAGGATCCACCTCCGTCTTCCTACGGAAGAGCCATCCTCGGCACTCACACTTATCTTGAGGCTTTTAACAGTTTCCATTTACTTGTCTATGAACTGTATAGGCAACCAAGTAGTCCTTTACCGTGGACGCGGCTATTCGAATAGATTATGATAACCCTGCAGGGGTGTACTTCTTCATACATGTTTCCACCACTTAGCGTCTGCACACGACATGTGCTCGGCAGACTTCAAGCGAAAGCCGACGTGGGTGTAGACCACGACCTACCTAAACACTTAAGCCTCTAGTCCAGGTTTATCGCCTATTCAGGTTCCATCCGTAGGGAGTCCGGCCGGGGTTTCCCATACGGCCCCGAACGATGTGAACAGGGTTCCCGAGATACCTAACGGGTATTCGGTACACCGTGCCACGTACCTACCGCATCACAGCCCACCCCTACGGTCAGCGCTGTCCACGGCCTCCAGTAGGCTACAAACACCAGAAACTACTTGCAACTCCTGGACAGAGAGCTAGGGTGAATAAGAAGTCGAGCGGGGTCATATTTCAGGGCCCAATGCATGGTAGTAGCTGTATCTTAAATCACGCATACATATCTCAGTGCTTAAGGTCGGCTTCAATGAAACAACCCACCATGTACTCCTACATGGCCTCTCATCGATACCTTTACCAAATCGTGTTCACCACACCACTCTCATTACCGACATAAACATTTCACTCTAGCCCATCACCCAGATGAACCAGACCTGACACGACTCTAAGCATAGCAGGCATAGCAAGGTAGGAACAACACATACATATGGCTCAATCAACTCCTACACATGCTAGTGGGTTTCATCTAGTTACTGTGGCAATGACAGGTCATGCAGAGGAAGTGGGTTCAACTACCGTAGCACACAGCAGTTTGAAACGCGTTGTCTTAATGCAGTAAAAGAGAGCAGGAGCGAGAACATAGGATTGTATCGATATGATCAAATGGTTGGTTGCTTGCCTGATGGTTCGATGCACTCATACGGTTCTTCGCTAGGGTAATCACGGTACTCCTCGGAGGCAGAACCTGTCGCAAAGGACACCGATACACAACCATCACCAAACAATGTGCAACAATATGATGCATGCATGAAACATGGCAATATGAGTGTGTTGGGCTAATGCAACTAAAACCAGAAGGGTTTGAACAAATTTGAATCAAGGATTCAAATTTCAAATTCAAATATGGCCTTTTAAAGTGCTTTTCCTTGTTCTGCTTGAAACATCAACTTAACTTGTTTGATCATGCATGAAAATAGTACAGATGGATAGATTGGATTTTTCTGATCATTTTTCATATATAATTTGTCCAATTTGGAGTTACAGAATAAAAGTTATGAATTTTTGAAGTTTAAATAATATTCTGGAATTTCCTGATTTAAATTAAATCCAGAAATTATAGTTATTGCGCCAGCATGACGTCATCATGACGTCAGTGGTCAACTGCGGCTGGCTGAGGTCAAACCTGACGTGTGGGGCCCACACGTCAGTGACAGGGGGGTTAAACAGGGTTAAATTAATTCTAATTACTAATTAGTGGCGCTGGGGCCCACTGGTCAGTGTCAGGGGTTAACTAACAGTGGTTAGCGCTAATCCTAATTAGCTACAGGGCTGGGCCCACCTGTCAGGGACTCAGGGGGGGTCCTGCCGTGGTCAAGGTGGGTCAAACCCACCGGCGACGTGACGCCGGCGAGGTCCGAGACGGCGGCGCGTCGCGGGATCGCGCTACAAGGCACGGGCGAGGCCGTGCTTGGGCTCGTTGGAAAGCTCTTGCTCCCGCGCATCGAACGGTGGCCGTGGCTGGGCCTGGGGTGGCCGGAGTCGATGGCGGCGAGCTCGGCTGCGGCCGCCGGAGTTCGGGTGCGGTCGGGATCGATGTTGCAGGGGGTTTGGGGAGGCGTTAGTGTGTGTTGCGTGATCCTAGTGAGGTGTGGAGCACGATAGTGTGCTCGGTTGGGTGCTACGGTGACCGTGGCCACGACGGCGACATCGCCGGCGGCGTGGAGCTCTCGGCCAAAGTGGGGCTAGGGCCTAGAGGTCGGGAGAGACCAGGGGAGAAGGGGGAAACGATCCGGGGGCTCACCGCGGAGCTGCAGAGGTGGTTAGCGGGCTCGGGGACGCGCTGGAGACGACGAATTCGACGGCGACGATGATCGGAGCCCGAAGAGGGGAACGGCGACGTGGCGGCGATGCAGGGCTTCCGGAGGCCCGTGGAGCGGTGGGGAGGAAGAGGAGGTTGTGGCGGAGCTCCTGAGCTAGTCGGGGGAGCGAGGGGTGGCCGGAGATGGCTGCTATGGCGAACGGCGGCGACGGTGGTGTTCGGCCGTGTGAGAGAGAGAGCGAGGGAGAGGAGGGGGGAGCCGGGGGAGAGTGAGAGAGAGCAGGGGGGGGAGGCGTGGCGTCGTCCGGGGCATCGAGCAAGGAGGGGAGGGCAGGCAAGCAGGGAGAGAGGTGGCGTGGCGCGGTGGCGCGCGCGCGCGCCGGCCACACTCCCCTCCCTCTGTCGGGACGAAGACGACAGAGGAGGGAGGCGGGCTGGGCCGCCTGCTGGCTGGGCCGGCCAGCTGGCTGGGCTGCACAGGGAGGAGCCCAGGTAAGCTTCTCCCTTTTATTTTTTTTTCTGTTTTCTAATTTCTGGCATTTGTTTTGATTTAAATAATATATTAAATCATTTATTTAACTTATGCCAATTTTTGCAGGGGCTAGATATATTATTCCAGAGCTCCTTTATAATTGGCATAATATTTGGACATATATTAATATATATAGAAATATATTTCCAAAGCAAATATTTATGCATTAATTCCAAATGCCCAAAATAAATGTCCATGAGCCACTAAAAATATTGGTTTGATTTTTATCTCTGTCCAATATTTTCAGAGAGCAACATGAGCATTTTCTTGGACCCTTTTGGAGAAATTTTTATTTGGATCATTTTCAAAATGATTCTGAGGGTTTCACAGATCCCCATTTCAAGTTTCTGATGAAAGAGTAAACATGATGCAACACTCTAATGCATGACTAGCTAGGGTGTGACATGGGGGCTGAGATGAGCAATGGGAGATGATCAGCACTAGGAAGGATAGATCAATTGCAGCTTTCATGTAGGAGTTAAACCAGCACATTCGACCGCAGGAGAACCAGATGTGCGCAGGCATGATAGACTTGAAGAAGTCCATGACCAAGATCACGGAACTGGAGGAAGAACTCAAGTCTACACGCGATGGATATGAGGAGGAAATAGCAACACTTGTGGAGAGGAGCGATGATCTGAAGAAGAAGCTAAAAGTATTCATGGGATTTCCCGCGACTGGAGGAGAAGATGAAGATTGCACTTGTCCAAAGAACTACATCATCATCGACGACAGCGACTCGGACCCAGACGATAGCAATGATGATTATGTTGATGAAGCTGGAGGAGATATCATGGAGTCTTCATCGGGGCAGTTTTTCTAGTCGACCACCATAACAATAGTAGTATTCCCCCATGTATCTAGTATAGTCCGAGCACTTTTGTAACGATAGTTAGACCAATTGTATGCCCTTGTTTGAATTCATTGAAGTGATTTTGTTTGCATTTTTGTCTCATGTGCATATGGGTAGTGTTTTCCCTCTAGACCCCATTCTATTCTATATTCTCATCTATTCTAAACCCTCAGATGCCTCCGAGACGTGACAATGGATTTGCTTTCCCACCGAAGCTCACTCAGTTGATCTAGCAGTAGAATGCCTTGATGCAGTTGCTAGCCCAGAATCAGAATCAGAGGAACAACAACAACGACATCCCACCACCACCACCACCTGTTGATCACTTAACCCGTTTTCTTAGGCTGAATCCACCGGTGTTCTCCAGTAGCACCGAGCCGATTGTTGCAGATGATTGGCTCCGCAAGACAGCAAGGGAGTTGACCGCGGCAGGATGCATAGATGCGGAGAGGGTGCGTTTTGCCACACATTAGCTGGAAGGACCCGCAGCATCATGGTGGGAGAATTTCACAGGCACTTACCTATAGACACTGTCACATGGGATCAGTTTCAGCAGGCTTTCCGTACTGCCCATGTTTCAGTAGGAGCTATGGCCATGAAGAAGCGTGACTTTCGCAACTTGCTCCAAGGAGGACGGACAGTTGGCCAGTATGTGGATGACTTTAGTAAATTAGCGTGTTATGCCCCTGATGATGTTGCTACCGATGCAGCTAAGCAGGAGAAGTTTCTGGAAGGACTTAATAATGAGCTGAGCATGCAGTTGATGGTAGCAAGTTTCAACAACTACCAGGAGTTAGTAGACCGTGCTCTTATGATTGAAGTGAAGCAGCAGCAGATTGAAATCCGCAAGAGGAAGTATGGACAAGGGAAGTATAATTATGTAGCTCAGTAGAAGCCACGTTTTACCCCGAAATCGGGAGGACATTTCCAGCATACCCATGGAGGAGGAAGCTCACACAATCATAATGGCCCCAAGAATGGCAATGGGAATGGAGGAAGCAACGACCTTTACCGCACCAACCCGTCAACCCTAGCCAAGAGAGACCTGAGCCAAATCACTTGCTATAAGTGTCAGAAAACTAGACACTATGCCAATGAATGTCCTGAAGACCAGAACGGAAATGGCAATGGAAGCTCAGGGAAGAAGTCGAACCCTTTCAATAGGGGACATGTGAACCACGTTAAGGTGGAGGAGGTTGAAGCTCAGCCAGATGCAGTAATAGGTAAGTTTTTGGTTAAGTCATTTACTGCACTCGTTCTTTTTGATATTGGTGCATCGCATTCATATATATCAAGGGGATTTGTGGATAAGTATAAACTGCCAACCCAAGCCCTTAGGTCACCCATGTTAGTAACCTCGCCTGGAGCAGAGTATATGGCTAGTTTGTGGTGTGATCGGTTGCCATTAAGGATTGGTAACTACATGTTTCCCTCAAACCTAATAGTATTGGAATCGCAAGGACTGGATGTAATAGTAGGCATGGATTGGTTATCGAAGTATATGAAGGGAACATTGAATGCGCCAGTAAGACGATTTTGCTTACAACGCCAGAAGGGAGAAGGATCAAGTATGTATCCCGGCATGTGCCGAAGAGGACTCAAGTAAATTCCTTATCAGGAGTTGTGCAGGAGGAAGTACTAGTGGTGAAGGATTTCCCTGACGTATTTCTAGAGGAGTTGCCACGCATGCCACCGGATAGAAACATTGAGTTTTTGATTGAGCTTTTGCCAGGCACAGGGTCAATATCTAAGAGACCATACAAGATGCCTGCAAAGGATTTGGAAGAGATTAAGAAGTATATTAAAGAGTTACTGGATAAAGGATATATTCTCCCAAGTTCTTCGCCTTGGGGATCGCCAGTACTTCTAGTGGAGAAGAAGGACGGATTATCGAGGATGGTTGTTGATTATCAAGGTACTTTCCAAGATCAATTTGCAATCAGGATACCATATGTTGAAGATTCGAGAGCAGGATATACCTAAGACGGCTTTTACCACCAGTTATAGGCTGTACGAGTACACTGTTATGTCATTTGGTATGACTAATGCACCTGCCTATTTCATGAACATGATGAAGAAGGTGTTTATGGAGTTTTTGGATAAGTTCATCGTGGTGTTCATTGATGATATTTTGGTCTACTCGAAGAACGAAGAGGAGCATAAGGAGCACTTGCGTTTGGTACTTGAGAAACTCAGAGAACATCAGTAAATGCCAAGTTCAGCAAATGTGAGTTTTGGTTGAAGGAAGTTGGATTCCTCGGACATGTCATATCCGGAGAAGGAATAGCAGTAGATCCCACCAAGGTTGTCACTGTGACAAATTGGGTAGCACCAACGACAGTAGGAGAGATCAGGAGTTTTCTTGGACTGGAAGGATACTACCAGAGATTTATTGACAACTTCTTGAAGATTGCAAAGCCTATGACGGAGTTGTTGAAGAAGGATACCAAGTTCAAATGGACTGAGGAATGTGAGGCCAGTTTCCAGGAGTTGAAGAAACGTTTGGTTACCTCTCCAGTGTTGATTCTGCCAGATCAGACGAAGGATTACGAGGTGTATTGCGAAGCTTCATGTCGAGGACTTGGAGCAGTGCTTATGCAGGAGGGAAGAGTTGTTTCGTATGCTTCACGACAGCTGAAACCGCATGAGTTAAATTTTGCCACCCATGATTTGGAGTTAGCAGCCGTAGTGCATGCCTTGAAGACTTGGAGACATTTCCTCATTGGAAACCATTGTGAAGTGTACACGGATCACAAGAGTTTGAATTATATTTCCACGCAGAAGGAGCTGAATCTCAGGCAAAGGAAATGGTTGGAGCTCATCAAGGATTATGATATGAGATTGCATTATCATCCCGGAAAGGCTAACGTAGTAGCCGATGCATTGAGCCGTAAGAGCCATGTCAACACACTAATGACCGGAGATTTACCGAAGGAGTTAGCCGAGGACCTTCGTGAGCTATGTTTAGAGATAGTTCCGAGAGGCTATGTAGCAGCATTGGAGATTCAGTCTACTTTGATGGATAAGATCAGAGAAGCTCAGAAGACTGACAAGGAGATTGCCTCCATAAAGGAGAATATGAGCAAAGGAAAAGCTAAAGGATTTCGTGAGGATGAGCAGGATACCCTATGGTTTGAAGATTGTGTTTATGTGCCTAATGACCCGGAGATCAGGAAGTTGATTCTGCAAGAGGCCCATGATTCACCATATTCGATTCACCCACGAAATACCAAGATGTACTTAGATTTGAAGGATACTTTCTGGTGGACCGGAATGAAGAAGGATATTTCAGAGTATGTAGTAGTTTGTGATGTATGTCAGAGAGTAAAGGCAGAGCATCAGAAGCCAGCAGGATTGTTACAGCCATTGCCAATACCCGAATGGAAGTTTGATAAGCTAGGCATGGATTTCATTACGTGATTGCCCAAGACTCGTTCAGGCTACGACTCGATTTGGGTTGTAGTCGATCGTTTGACGAAGGTAGCTCATTTTATACCAGTGAGGACCACTTACACCAGTGCTAAGTTGGCAAAGATATACATGACCAGGATCGTATGTATGCATGGAGTTCCGAGGAGCATTGTATCATATAGAGGAAACCAGTTTACCTCAAAGTTTTGGAATAAGTTGCATGAAACTTTGGGTACCAGGCTAGAGTTCAGTACAACTTTTCACCCGCAGACAGATGAACAGACCGAGAGAGTCAATCATATTTTGGAGGATATGCTGAGAGCTTGTGCGCTAGATTATGGATCTAGTTGGGATGACAACTTGCCATATGCAGAGTTTTCTTACAAGAACAGTTATCAATCCAGTTTGAAGACGGCCCCTTTCGAAGCCTTGTATGGAAGGAGGTGCAGGACCCCGTCGTCGTGGGATGAAGTTGGAGACCGCCAGTTGTTTGGACCGGATTTGATTAAGGAGTCTAAACAGAAGGTGAAATTGATTCGCGATAGGCTCAAGGTAGCCCACTCCAGGCAGAAGAGCTATGCAGATTCTAAACGCAAGGAGATAGTTTACGAAGTCGGAGACGGAGTTTATCTTCGAGTATCTCCACTTCGAGGAGTTAAGCGCTTTGGAGTTAAGGGAAAGTTAGCGCCACATTTTGTAGGACCATACAAAGTCTTGGAGCGTATGGGAGAGGTTGCCTACAAGTTGGAATTTCCCGAACGATTGTCAGGAGTTCACGATGTATTCCACGATTCCCAGTTGAAGAAGTGCCACCCGGAGATGGCTGATATACCGCTGAGAGATACAGTGCCGCGGGAAGCGATTCAGTTGGACAGTGATTTGACCTATGAGGAGAAACCAGTCAAGATTCTTGAGTACTCCAGCTGAGCCACCACACCGAGGATGAAGCCACCTGGGAGCGAGAGGAAGATCTGCTGAAGGACCAGCCTCACCTATTTTCTAGACAACCCGAATCTCGAGGGCGAGATTCATCTTATGGGCGGTAGGTTTGTAACATCCCAAATTTTCAATTTGGAATGTTATACACTAGATCATAAATGCATATCATATTTTCTTTGCTTTTGGTTTGATCCTAGAAATTCTAAGCAACTCAAGGACCCTGGAGAGAGTTGGGGATTTCGTTATTTTCATATTTGAGTTTTGTCGAATTTTGAAAATAGGATCAGTTGATTTTATTTATTTTATCCTCAATTATTTCGGTTATAAAAAAATACGAGAGAGGGACTTTTTCAAAATAAAGAAATATTGAGGATTTAATAAAAAAATCAAATACGTTTTATTTTGGAGTTTTGCTATTTTATTTGAATTTAGGAAAAATTACACGTTTTCAAAACTGCAATTTAGGGCCAAGAAAATGTTTATTTTGTTCTAAATATTTTATTTAGACGACGGAAATTTGTTTTGGCATTTTTAGATTTTTTATTTATTTTTCTAGGATTTTTCTTAGTTCGGCGGAATTATTTAAAAAAAAATCTTCCGCGCCAACTGGGCCGAAGGCCAGCCAGGCCAGGCCGGCCCGCGCCGCCGACGCCTTCCCCGCGCCGCGCCGCCGCCGACCCGGACTCCAAGTCCGAGCCGGACTCCACCTGCCGACGCCGCCTTGCCCCCTCCCCCAAGCCGGTCGACCCCCCCTTCCCTCCTATTTA
>NC_041393.1:736710949-736733937 GCF_002162155.2 Triticum dicoccoides | reverse complement strand
CCACCGCCACCCCCGCCACCAAACCCGTCCCGCCCCGCTGCTCGAACCCCGCGGAAGCCCCGCCGCCACCCCGAGTCGCCGCCGCCGCCCGAACCCAGCCGGACCCCGCCGAGCCGACGAGGTAACCGCCGCCATCGCCCCGGTTTCCTAAGAAAAACCGATTCGGTTTTTTTAGAAAACCCTAGATTCGTTTTTTAATAGATCGGCTTTATTTTATTTTGGTTTATTATTTTAGCGAGCGATCGCCCGTTCGGTCATTTTAACGAACGAATTCATCGTTTAGTTTCAGTTAACGAACGTTTGTTCGTTATTCCGTTCGTCAGTTTTTCTTTTTCTCGGATTTTCTGTGGTTATTTCTGATCGTGATTTCTAATCCGATTTTCGTTCTAGTATAACTCTTCGCTCATTTATCGGAATCAGGCGATTCAAGCGCCTAGAGTTTCGTCTCGAAACCCTCTTTCTGTATAATCAACTTAAACCAGTTTTTGCTACTATAAAATTTGACTTAGATCCAGATTAGTAATCGAAGCTTGTTTCTTTCGCCATTAGATTTTTGTTGCTTCGTTCGATTTGATTCCTTTTGCAAACCGGAGTTCTTAAGTTCAACTTTCTGGTTTGATCTCTTATTTGAGTTTTACCCGTGCATTAGATGAGTACTTATTTTATGCTTGTTTGCTTGTTTGTTTGCGATAGAGTATCCGGAGTGCGCCGCTTGCTACTTCAAATCTCTAGGTTTCACGGATCATCAGCAAGGCAAGTAACACTTTGATCATACCTCTTTTCTACCCAGTTTTATTGCCTTAGATCAATCCTCAAACAATAGCATGATTAGGATCTGATTAATATGTGGGTTTTGGGAAGTAGATGAGATAGTACCTATCACCTGTTTATTATCAAACATTTGGGAGTTACTCTACATTATCTTATTATGCCATGCTATGCTAGTAGACGTGGATTGGGTGAGTGTATCCATGACAGATGTGAGAGTGTTAATTAATGGTTTATTTAAGATGGCAACTTAAACACACATCTGGGTGGATTGAGACACCTGGGTATTCTAGCGATTGCCTGTTTTCTTTATGGACCGCCACCCAGGCTCAAAGGGATCATGAGATTATTCATGCTAGAAACTTCCGTGTGCAGCCACAAGCTACTATGGGCTCTAGCATAGTTGACAAAGTCGTGCGAACTCTTACAGTGGTAGACTAGCAGATGTAGGGGATGTAGGTCGGTACTATCTACCCGATCGTAAGGTGCTAGCGCTTCTGAAAGACTATGTCTCGGTCATCCGTGTCTCAAACATCATGTAGTGCGAGAATCCCAACGGAGGAGATCGAGTCTTGTGGGGAAAAGTGCGCAAACCTTTGCAGAGTGTATAAACTAATCATGGTTAGCCGTGTCCCCGGTTATGGACATCTTGAGTATGTAGTACTTGGATTATCATGTGAATCTCATCATGTTACTTTAATTAATATTGTTGGGTTTTTAATGATGATGCTTAATTGGGATTGAGAATGCTGTCAACCATTCTCAATGTTTAACAACCACCATGATAGTTAAATAAATTTTATTCCTCTGTAATAGGGAAAATTTGGCTTTATGCAAAACTGTAACCATAGAGCTTTCCACCAGCCATATTATGCATGTAGTGTAGCCTTATTCTTTCATTACTCTCTATGTGTTACATTGCGTGCATATTCCATGTGCTGACCCATTTCGGGCTGCAATGTTCATGTTGCAGACTTTTCAGACGGCGAGTAAGATGCCTTAGGATCGTGGTTCTATACTCAGTGATGCCGTTGGAATTGATGGACTCACTTATCTTCTAAGCCTTCTGATGTTATAGTTATTAGATGGCCTTAAGACATATTTATTGTAATAAGTTCTCTTTTTAGACATATGATGTAATAAGTGTGTGATTGCTACTCTGTTATAAATCCTTCAAGTACTGTGCGTGTCAGCATTACTGATCCAGGGATGACACTGAAGCATAGAGATCAGACTGTTTGAGGTCTAGTCGCTACAATAGTATCCTTTTTGCCTCAATCTCTCACGCTTCTCTCTCTCCTCATGTACCCCTGTCTCTCAAACTTTGTCGATATTTCTTCTATCTTTTTCTCAAGTTTCACCAAAAATATCACTATTTTTTTATGCTTATAAAACCCAATCCTAGTTCAACACATTTGACTTTAAATTTCAATCGTGCCCATTTCTATGTTATGGATGAAGCTCATATTTTTTAGTACAGGAAAAATAACAACATGCCCAAACTCTTTTCCTATCCCTCTTTTTCCTTCTCTAAACCTTTGGCTTTTTCTCGAAATGGAAACAGAGAAAAACACACGGAAGAGAGAGAGAGAGAGAGAGAGAGAGAGAGAGAGAAGTACCACCCAGCCCTTTTGGCCCAAGGCAAGCCACACCTCGTTTACCTAGCCACCAGGCGAGAGCCTCGCTCGATCCCGATCCCCACGTCCCCCAGCTTCCAGAGAGGCATGTTTGCCCAAAAGAAATCCGGGAGACATGCACGAGAGACAGATAGAGAGAAAGAGAGAGAGAGATAGATAGATAGATAGATAGATAGATAGATAGATAGATAGATAGATAGATAGATAGAGATAGAGATAGAGAGAGAGAGAGAGAGAGAGCACTAGTAGAAAAACGGGCTATAGTCCTGGTTCGTAAGGCCCTTTTAGTGCCGGTTCTGGAACCGTCACTAAAGGGTGGGGACCAAAGCGCCCCCCTCTGCTTAATCCCGGTTCAGCACGAACCGACACTAATTGCCCACCACGTCGCACGAGCCCGCTCCAGGGGCTGGGGGACCTGACTAAATGTCTTTTTTTAAAAATTGATTTTTTTTGGAAAAAATTGGTTTTTTTCCTGCTTTTCAAATTTCTGAATTATTGGACGATTTAATCTCTAATCACCCCTCATCATTCCAAATCGTCTAACTTCCCGGCCGGTCACCCATCCTCTCACTACTCCAACCTGAGTTCTATTTCCCCTAGTTTCCAAGTCTGCACTTCTTGTTTACTTGACAATAGTACACTAGTAGAAAACAGGTTTTTGGTCCAGGCCAGATAAGCCATTAGTCCCGGTTCAGTCATGAACCAGGACCCATGCGGGCATTGATCCTGGTTCGTGAGGCCTGGGGGTCGGCCAGGCCTCGTGGGGGCATTGGTCCCGGTTCGTCTGGCCCCTTTGGTCCCAGTTGGTGGGAAGAACCGGGACCAATGGGCCTTGCTCCTGGCCCACTACCATTGGTTCTAGCCGTGAACTAGGACCAATGCGATGCCTATATATACCCCTCACCCCCGCGAAGAGCAGTGGAGTGCTCTGTTTTTTCTGGCCGGCTAGGGGATAGCTTCGTGGTGCTCTAGCTCACCTCCTATGCACATGAGGTGTTCGTTGAAATCCACGAGCCACACTTAAGCTCTCTCCCCTCAAAGCTCCTTGTCCAAGTTCCATTTTCCTTGAGATTTGTCTAGGTTTAGCGGTCTGTCATGTCCCGTCGTCGTCCTCACCGCCGTTTATAGCCCACGCCGATCTTGTCGCCTGCACCACCGTGGTGAGCCTCTTGATTTTATCTTCTTTCTAAAACAAGAAAGTTCTTACTTTGTATGATTTAGATAGATACTTGTGTAGTTTCCGTACTTATTGTTGTTTTGCTATTATATAGTGCGATGGTTTTGGTATCCGCCTCCGTCGGCCCTCGTCCTGTCTATGATTCAGATGTGGTTTATATATTTTCTTTTATAACTATTAGTTTCATTTAGTGTTTATGATAATTATGCTGAGGAACGTGACATAGATTTTTTTTATCTAGGAGGTGTGTGAACCGGAAAATCCAACTGACCCTTGTGTCGAGAGGTTAAATTTAGTTGAAGAAGAAAACAATTACTTGAAGGAAAAATTGAAACAAATTGAGGAGGAGAAGATGATATTGGAGGTGCATGTTGTGTATGTCGTCGATGATCACAAGATCAAGATGGATGCAATGCGCTTGAAGATTCGAAAGATTAGAAAATATGCCATTCATACCGAGGCTTGGTATCATTATGCCATTGGATCAATTGTTACCTTGGTTGCCGTTATGAATGCATTTGCTTTCACATTGAAATGTTTTACATAGTTTCAATGTATGGTTTAATTAGATGCTTTGGAGAGCTATATGTTGTTCAATGAGAACTATATATGTACTTTGGGTTTAATGTGATGACGAACATCTATTAATTTGGTCACTTATCTATTCATGATGTACGCAGAGATGAACCGACAATGGATGTACGGTAACAGATGCACGTCCAAGTACACTAAGGGCGTGAATAATTTTCTCGCAGTGGCTTAGGCTAACAAGCAGAATTGTTTTATGTGTTGTCCATGCTCTATATGTGGGAATACGATGACTAACTCTAACTCAAAAACAATTGACACCCACCTTCTTTATAAGGTTTTCATGCCACACTATAATGTTTGGACCAAGCACGGAGAAAGAGGGGTTATGATGGAAGACAACAAAGAATAAGGAGATGATGACAACTATGTGCCCCCTGAATACGTTGATGCTGCAACGGGGGAAGCTGAAGATGCTGTGATACGTCTCCAACGTATCTATAATTTTTGATTGTTCCATGCTATTACATTACCTGTTTTGGATGTTTATGGGCTTTATTTTATACATTATTATCATTTTTGGGACTAACCTACTAACCAAAGGCCCAGCCCATATTGCTGTTTTGTTGCCTATTTTAGTATTTCGAAGAAAAGGAATATCAAACGGGGTCCAAACGGAATGAAACCTTCGTGAACGTGATTTTTGGAACGAACAAGATCCGGAGAGCTTGGAGTCCAAGTCAAGAAACAACCGGAGCCTCCACGAGATAGGAGCCCCCCCCTGTAGGGCGCGCCCCTCTGTCTCGTGGGACCCTCGGGCGTCCACCGATGTACCACTTCCTCCTATATATACCTACGGACGCAAAAAACATCCGGGGGCACCACGAAACACAATTTCCACCACCGTAACCTTCTGTATCCGCGAGATCCCATCTTGGAGCGTTCGCCGGCACTCTGCCGGAGGGGGAATCGACCACGGAGGGCCTCTACATCAACATCCTTGCCCCTCCTATGAGTTGTGAGTAGTTTACCACAGACCAACGGGTCCATAGTTATTAGCTAGATGGCTTCTTCTCTCTTTTTGGATCACAATACAATGTTCTCCCCCTCACTTGTGGAGATCTATTCGATGTAATCTCTTTTTGTGGTGTGTTTGTCCAGATCTGGTGAATTTTGGGTTTATGATCAGATCTATCTATGGATATTAATTGAATCTTCTCTGAATTCTTTTATGTATGATTGAGTTATCTTTGCAAGTCTCTTCGAATTATCTGTTTGGTTTGGCCTACTAGATTGATCTTTCTTGCCATGGGAGAAGTGCTTAGCTTTGGGTTCAATCTTGCAGTGTTCTTACCCAGTGACAGAAAGGGTTGCAAGAAACGTATTGTATTGTTGCCATCGAGGATAACAAGATGGGGTTTATATCATATTGCATGAGTTTATCCCTCTACACCATGTCATCTTGCTTAATGCGTTGCTCTGTTCTTATGAACTTAATACTCTAGATGCATGCTGGATAACGGTCGATGTGTGGAGTAATAGTAGTAGATGCAGGCAGGAGTTGGTCTACTTGTTATGGACGTGATGCCAATATACATGATCATGCCTAGATAATCTCATAACTATGCTCTTTTCTATCAATTGCTTGACAGTAATTTGTTCACCCACCGTAATACTTATGCTCTCGAGAGAAGCCTCTAGTGAAACCTATGGCCCCCGGGTCTATCTCTTATCATATTTCCTTTCAATCTACTTTTATTTGCATCTTTACTTTTTTGCATCTATATTATAAAATACCAAAAATATATTTATCTTATCATACTATCTCTATCATATCTCACTTTCGCAAGTGGCCGTGAAGGGATTGACAACCCCTTTATTGCGTTGGTTGCGAGTTCTCGGTTTGTTTGTGTAGGCGCCTGGGACTTTTGAGGAGCCTCCTACTGGATTGATACCTTGGTTCTCAAAAACTGAGGGAAATACTTACGCTACACTTGCTGCATCACCCTCTCCTCTTCAGGGAAAACCAGCGCTAGCTCAAGACGTAGCAAGAAGGATTTCTGGCGCCGTTGCCGAGGAGGTCTGCGCTCAAGTCAAGACATACCAAGTACCTATCACAAACTCATCTCCCTCGCATTTACATTATTTGCCATTTGCCTCTCGTTTTCCTCTCCCCACTTCACCCTTGCTGTTTTATTCGCCCTCTCTTTCCCATTCTCCTCCTCTCTTTTTGCTTCCTATTTTTCTGCTTGTGTGTTGGATTACTTGTTGCCATGGCGCAAGATAATACCAAATTGTGTGATTTCTCGAATACCAATAATAATGATTTCCTTAGTACTCCGATTGCTCCTCTTAATGATGCCGAGTCTTGTGAAATCAATGCTGCTTTGCTGAATCTTGTTATGAAAGATCAATTCGTCGGCCTTCCTAGTGAACATGCCGCTACCCATCTAAATAATTTTGTTGATTTGTGTGATATGCAAAATAAGAAAGATACGGATAACAATATTGTCAAATTGAAGTTATTTCGGTTTTCACTTAGAGATCGTGCTAAAGTTTGGTTTTCGTCTTTGCCTAAAAATAGTATTGATTCTTGGAACAAGTGCAAAGATGCTTTTATCTCTAAGTATTTTCCTCCCGCTAAGATCATCACTCTTAGGAACGATATTATGAATTTTAAACAACTTGATCATGAGCATGTTGCCCAATCTTGGGAAAGAATGAAACTGATGCTTCACAATTGCCCTACTCATGGGTTGAATTTATGGATGATCATACAAACTTTTTATGCCAGTTTGAACTTTGCTTCTAGAAATCTCTTAGATTCGGCCGCGGGAGGCACCTTTATGGAAATCACGTTTGGAGATGCTACAAAACTTCTTGATAATATTATGGCTAATTATACTCAATGGCACACCGAAAGTTCTTCTAGTAAAAAAGTGCATGCTATAGAAGAAATCAATGTTTTGAGTGGAAAGATGGTTGAACTTATGAAGATGTTTGCTACTAAAAATACTCCTCTTGATCCTAATGATATGCCTTTGTCTTCCTTGATTGAGAATAATAATGAATCTATGGATGTGAATTTTGTTGGTAGGAATAGTTTTGGAAACATTGCTTATAGAGGA
The DNA here is from genome assembly GCF_002162155.2 of Triticum dicoccoides. Taxonomy (NCBI): domain Eukaryota; kingdom Viridiplantae; phylum Streptophyta; class Magnoliopsida; order Poales; family Poaceae; genus Triticum; species Triticum dicoccoides. The sequence goes on along the minus strand of NC_041393.1, from coordinate 736,726,699 downwards.
AATTTTAATGCTAGACCGTTCCCTAGTAATTCCTCTAATAATTATGGAAATTCCTACAATAATTCTTATGGTAATTTTAATAAGAAGCCCTCTGATTTTGAGAATAGTGTGAAAGAATTTATGATTTCTCAAAAGAATTTTAATGCTTTGCTTGAAGAAAAATTGCTCAAAGTTGATGATTTGGTTAGGAACGTTGATAGACTTTCGCTTGATGTTGATTCTCTTAAACTTAGACCTTCTCCTCCTAAGCATGATATCAATGAGTCTGTCAAAGTGATGTGAATTTCCATTGACGAGTGCAAGGAAAGAACTGCTAGATTGCGTGCTAAGAAAGATAGCTTTATAAAAGCGTGTTCTTCTAGTTTCCGTGAAAATAATGATGAGGATCTTAAAGTTATTGATGCGTCTCCTATTAGATCTATGTTTTGCAATATGAATTTTGATGATTATGGGACTGATGATGAATCAACTTTGCCTAGAAGGCGTCCCAAGAATTCGGAGTCTTTAGATCTTAATGCTAAATTTGGTAAAAGTGAGATTGGAGAATCCTCAACTTCTAATAATGTTGAACCTACTCTCTCGGATTTATAGGAATTTAACTATGATAATTGCTCTTTGAAAGGTTGTATTTCCTTGTTGCAATCCGTTGTTAATTCTCCTCATGCTTATAGTCAAAACAATGCTTTTACCAAACATATTATTGATGCCTTGATGCAATCTTATGATGAAAAACTTAATTTGGAAGTTTCTATACCTAGAAAACTTAATGACGAGTGGGAACCTACTATAAAGATTAGAATTAAAGATTATGAGTGTTTTGCTTTGTGTGATTTGGGTTTCCACGATTCCGAAAACTTTTTGTGATATTCTAGGTTTCCATGATCTTGAAGATTTCTCTTTGAATTTGCACCTTGCGGATTCCACCATTAAAAAGCCTATGGGAAGGATCAATGATGTTCTTATTGCTGCAAATAGAAATTTGGTGCCCGTAGATTTTACCGTTCTTGATATAGATTGCAATCTTTCTTGCCCTATTATTCTTGGTAGACCTTTCCTTAGAACGATTGGTGCGATTATCGATGTGAAAGAAGGGAACATTAGATTCCAATTACCTTAAAGAAAGGCATGGAGAAATTTCCAAGAAAGAAAGTCAAATTACCTTATGAATCTATGATGCGTGCTACTTATGAATCAAGTGCCAAAGATGGCACTCGTTAGATCTGTCTTCGCTTTCATGCCTAGCTAGGGGCGTTAAACGATAGCGCTACTTGGGAGGGAACCCAATTTTTTTTATGTTCTTTGCTTTTGTTCCTATTTAGTGTTAAATTTTGTTTCTACTTTCTGTTTAGATGTGTTTTTATCTTTTGTTTAGTGTTTGTGCCAAGTAGAACCTATAGGATAAACTATGATGATGGTTGATTTGATTCTGCTGAAAAACAGAAACTTTGCGCTCACGAGAAAAAAATTCAATAAATCACAGAAACGTGCTTTTGCATTGATTCTTTTTTCTGATGATCAATAAACAAATTATCCAGTACGTCCTATTTTGGTAGGATCTTTATAGTTCCAGAAATTTGCGTTAGTTACAGATTGCTACAGACTGTTTTGTTTTTGAGAGATTCTGTTTTTCTTGTGTTGTTTGCTTATTTCAATGCATCTGTGGCTAATAAATTAGTTTATAAACCATAAGGAAGTTGGAATAAAGTAGGTTTAACACCAAAATAAATAAATAATGAGTTCATTACAGTACCTTATTTGGTAGTTTTGTTTTCTTTCACTAACGGAGCTTATAAGATTTCCTGTTGAGTTTTGTGTTGTGAAGTTTTCAAGTTTTGGGTAAAGCTTTTATGGACTATGGAATAAAGAGTGGCAAGAGCCTAATATTGGGGATGCCCAAGGGACCCCAAGATATTCAAGGATAGCTAAAAGCCTAAGCTCGGGGATGCCCCGGGAAGGCATCCCCTCTTTCGTCTTCGTTCATTGGTAACTTTACTTGGAGCTATATTTTTATTCTCCACATGATATGTGTTTTGCTTGGAGCATCGTGTATTATATTAGTCTTTGCTTGTTAGTTTACCACAATTATCCTTGCTGTACACACTTTTTCGGAGAAGCCTATTTGATTAGAATTTGCTAGAATACTCTATGTGCTTCACTTATATCTTTTGAGCTTGTTAGTTTTTGCTCTAGTGCTTCACTTATATCTTTTAGAGCATGGTGGTGGATTAATTTTGAAGAAACTGCTAGTCTCTCATGCTTCACTTATATTATTTTGAGAGTCTGTTAGAACAGCATGGTATTTGCTATGGTTATAATTTGGTCCTAGAATGATGAGCATCCAAGTTGGGTATATTAAAAACTATCATAGAAAGTTAATTGGATGCTATGATCAATTTGATGCTTGATAATTGTTTTGAGATATGTAGGTAGTGATATTAAAGTCATGCTAGTTGGTTTATTGTGAATTTAAGGAATGCTTGTGTTGAAGTTTGTGATTCCCATAGCATGCATGTATGGTGAACCGCTTTGTGATGAAGTTGGAGCACAATTTTATTTATTGAATGTCTTCCTTATGAGTGGCAGTCGAGGACGAGCGATGGTCTATTCCTACCAATCTATCCCCCTAGGAGCATGCGCATAGTGCTTTGGTTTTTGATGACTTCTAAATTTTTACAACAAGTATATGAGTTCTTTTGACTAATGTTGAGTCCATGGATTATACGCATCCTTTCACCCTTCCATTATTGCTCGCATCTCTTGTACCTTGCAACTTTCGCCGGTACCATACACCCACCATATACCTTCCTCAAAACAGCCACCATACCTACCTATTATGGCATTTCCATAGCCATTCCGAGATATATTTCCATGCAACTTTCCACCGTTCTGTTTATTATGACACGTTTCATCATTGTCATATTGCTTTTTGCATGATCATGTAGTTGACATCGTATTTGTGGCAAAGCCACCATCATAATATTCATACATGTCGCTCTTGATTCATTGCATATCCCGGTATACCGCCGGAAGCATTCACATAGAGTCATATCTTGTTCTAGCTTCGAGTTGTGATTTTTGAGTTGTAAATCCATAAAAGTGCGATGATCTCCATTATTAGAGCATTGTCCTAGTGAGGAAAGGATGATGAAGACTATGATTCCCCCACAAGTCGCGATGAGACTTCAGACTTTACAAAAAAAGAGAAAGGCCAAAAAAAAGAAGGCCTAAGAGAAAAAAAAGGAAAAGAAAAAAAAAGAATGAGAGAAAAAGAGAGAAGGGACAATGCTACTATCTCTTTTTTCACACTTGTGCTTCAAAATAGCACCATGATCTTCATGGTAGATAGTCTCATATGTTGTCACTTTCATATACTAGTGGGAATTTTTCATTATAGAACTTGTCTTGTATATTCCAATGATGGGCTTCCTCAAAATGCCCTAGGTCTTCGTGAGCAAGCAAGTTGGATGCACACCCACTAGTTTTCTTTTGTTGAGCTTTCATATATTTATAGCTCTAGTGCATCCGTTGCATGGCAATCACTACTCACTCACATTGATATGTATTAATGGGCATCTCCATAGCCTGTTGATAGGCCTAGTTGATGTGAGACTATCTTCTCCTTTTTTGTCTTCCTCACAACCACCATTCTATTCCACATATAGTGCTATGTCCATGGCTCACGCTCATGTATTGCGTGAAAGTTGAAAGAGTTTGAGATTATTAAAGTATGAAACAATTGCTTGGATCATCATCGGGGTTGTGCATGATTAAATACTTTGTGTGATGAAGATAGAGCAGCAGCCAGACTATATGATTTTTTAGGGATAACTTTCTTTGGCCATGTTATTTTGAGAAGACATGATTACTTTCCTTAGTATGCTTGAAGTATTACTATTTCTTATGTCAATATGAACTTTTATTTTGTATTATTTGGATCTGAACATTCATGCCACATTAAAGAAAATTACATTGAGAATTATGCTAGGTAGCATTCCACATAAAAAATTCTCTTTTTATCATTTACCTACTCGAGGACGAGCAAGAATTAAGCTTGGGGGTGCTTGATACGTCTCCAACGTATCTATAATTTTTGATTGTTCCATGCTATTATATTACCTGTTTTGGATGTTTATGGGCATTATTTTATACATTATTATCATTTTTGGGACTAACCTACTAACCGGAGGTCCAGCCCATATTGCTGTTTTTTTTGCCTATTTCAGTATTTCGAAGTAAAGGTATATCAAACGGAGTCCAAACGGAGTGAAACCTTCGGGAACATGATTTTTGGAATGAACAAGATCCAGAGAGCTTGGAGTTCAAATCAAGAAACAACCGGAGCCTCCATGAGATAGGAGGGCGCGCCCCCTGTCTCGTGGGACCCTCAGGCATCCATCGACGTACCTCTTCCTCCTATATATACCTACGGACCCCGAAAACATCCTGGGGCACCACGAAACACAATTTCCACCACCGTAACTTTTTGTATCTGCGAGATCCTATCTTGGAGCCTTCGTTGCCACTCTACCGGAGGGGGAAACGACCATGGAGGGCCTCTACATCAACATCCTTGCCCCTCCTGTCAGTTGTGAGTAGTTTACCACAGACCTACGGGTCCATAGTTATTAGCTATATGGCTTCTTCTCTCTTTTTGGATCTCAATACAATGTTCTCCCCCTCTCTTGTGGAGATCTATTCGATGTAATCTCTTTTTGTGGTGTGTTTGTCGAGATCCGATGAATTGTGGGTTTATGATCAGATTTATCTATGGATATTAGTTGAATCTTCTCTGAATTCTTTTATGTATGATTGAGTTATCTTTGCAAGTCTCTTCGAATTATCGGTTTGGTTTGGCCTACTAGATTGATCTTTCTTTCCATGGGAGAAGTGCTTAGCTTTGGGTTCAATCTTGCGGTGTTCTTACCCAGTGACAGAAAGGGTTGCAAGACACGTATTGTATTGTTGCCATCGAGGATAACAAGATGGGGTTTATATCATATTGCATGAGTTTATCCCTCTACATCATGTCATCTTGCTTAATGTCTTGCTCTGTTCTTATGAACTTAATACTCTAGATGCATGCTGGATAGCGGTCGATGTGTGGAGTAATAGTAGTAGATGCAGGCAGGAGTCGGTCTACTTGTTATGGACGTGATGCCTATATACATGATCATGCCAAGATAATCTCATAACTATGCGCTTTTCTATCATTTGCTCGATAGTAATTTGTTCACCCACCGTAATACTTATGCTCTTGAGAGAAGCCTCTAGTGAAACCTATGGCCCACGGGTCTATCTCTTATCATATTTGCTTTCAATCTACTTTTATTTGCATCTTTACTTTTCTGCATCTATATTATAAAATACCAAAAATATATTTATCTTATCATACTATCTCTATCAGATCTCACTTTCGCAAGTGGCCGTGAAGGGATTGACAACCCCTTTATTGCGTCGGTTCCGAGTTCTCAGTTTGTTTGTGTAGGCGCGTGGGACTTTTGAGGAGCCTCCTACTGGATTGAAACCTTGGTTCTCAAAAACTAAGGGAAATACTTACGCTACACTTGCTGCATCATCCTCTCCTCTTCGGGGAAAACCAACGCTAGCTCAAGACGTAGCATGCTGCAACGGGGGAAGCTGAAGATCAAGAGGAACCAGATGATGTGCCCGATGATGATCTTCGCCAGGTCATTTTTGATGCAAAGACAAAGTGCAAAAGTGAAAAGGAGAAGCTGAAGTTTGATCGCATGTTAGAGGATCACAAAAAGGGGTTGTACCCCAATTGCAAAGATGGAAACACAAAGCTCAGTATCGTACTGCAATTGCTGCAGTGGAAGGCAGAGGATGGTGTGCCTAACAAAGGATTTGAGAAGCTACTGAAAATATTGAAGAAGAAGCTTCCAAAGGATAACGAATTTCCGGACAGTATGTATGCAGCAAAGAAGGTTGTATTCCCTCTAGGATTGGAGGTGCAGAAGATACATGCATGCCCTAATGACTGCATCCTCTACCATGGTGCGTACGAGGAATTGAACACATTCCCGGTATGTGATGCATTGCGGTATAAGATCAGACGAGTTGACCCTGGTGATGTTGATGGCTAGCGCCCCAGGAAGAGGGTTCCTGCCAAGGTGATGTGGTATGCTCCTATAATACCACGGTTGAAACGCCTATTTAAAAACAAAGAGCATGCCAAGTTGATGCGATGGCATAGTGAGGACCGTAAGAAAGACGGGAAGTTGAGAGCACGCGCTGGTGGTTCATAGTGGAGAAAAATCGAGAGAAAGTACTGGGAGGAGTTTGCAGGTGATGCAAGGAACATATGGTTTAGTTTAAGAGCAGATGGCATCAATCCTTTTGAGGAGTAGAGTAGCAATCACAGCACCTAGTCCGTGACTCTATGTATCTATAACCTTCCTCCTTGGCTGTGCATGAAGCAGAAGTTCATTATGATGCCAATTCTCAACCATGGCCCTAGGCAACCCGACAACGACATTGATGTGTACCTAAGACTATTAGTTGAAGAAATTTTATAGTGTGGATTGGAAACGGTGTACGTGTGTGGGATGAGCACAAATAGGTGGAATTTGACCTGCATGCATTGCTGTTTGTAACCATCAATGATTGGCTTGCTCTCAGTAACCTTCCAGGACAGACAAACAAGGGATACCACACATGCACGCACTGTTTAGATCACACCAGAAGTATATACCTGAAAAAATGCAGGAAGAATGTGTATCTGGGGCATCGTCAATTTCTTCCGACCAACAATCAATGTCGAAACAAAGCCAAGCATTTCAAAGGCGAGGCATATCACCGGAAGAAGCTCGCCGTGCGTATCGGTGATCACGTACTTTCTATGGTCATTAAAAGTAATCTTCGGAAAGGGTCCCGACGGACTATGTGTTCCAAATGACGCTGAGGGACACGCCCCCATGTGGAAGAAAAAAAATCTATATTTTGGAACCTACCCTACTGGAAAAGACCTAGAGGTCCGCTCTTTAATTGACGTGATGCACGTGATGAAGAACTTTCCGTGAACCTGCTAGGCTTTTTGGGCGTGTATGGGAAGACAAAAGATACACCGGAGGCACGGGAGGACCTGCAACGTTTGCACGAAAAAGATGGCATGCCTCCAAAGCTGTATGAAGGTCCTGCTAGTTACGCTCTTACCAAAGAAGAGAAGGAAATCTTCTTTGAATGCCTGCTCAGTATGAATGTCCCGTCTGGCTACTCACCGAATATAAAAGGAATAATAAATATGGCAGAGAAAAAGTTCCAGAACCTAAAGTCTCATTACTGTCACGTGGTTATGACGCAACTGCTTTCGGTTGCATTGAGGGGGCTTCTACCAGAAAACGTTCGATTAGCCATTATGAAGCTATGTTCATTCCTCAATGCAATCTCTCAGAAGGTGATCGATCCAGAAATCCTACCAAGGTGAAGGAGTGATGTGGCGCAATGTCTTGTCAGTTTCGAGCTGGTGTTCCCACCATCCTTCTTCAATATCATGATGAATGTCCTAGTTCATCTAGTTGACGAGATTGTCATTCTGGGCCCTGAATTTCTACACAATATGTTCCCCTTTGAGAGGTTCATGGGAGTCCTAAAGAAATATGTCCGTAACCGTGTTAGGCCAGAAGGAAGCATCTCCATGGGACATCAAACAGAGGATGTCATTGGGTTTTGTGTTGATTTCATTCCTGACCTTAAAAAGATATGTTTCCCTCAATCGCGGTATGAGGGGAGACTGAGTGGAAAAGGCACGCTAAGAGGGGACAAAATAATATGTAGGGACGGGCATTCTTGGTGTCAAGCACACTACATAGTTCTACAGAATTCTACCTTGGTGACCCCGTATGTCGATGAACACACGAACATTCTGCGCTCCAAACACCCGGACAAGTGTGATGACTGGATTACATGTGAACACATCAGGGCTTTTGGCAGTTGGTTGCAAACACATCTCAGGGGTGACAACACTATTTCTGATGAGTTGTACTCGTTGGCGACGGAACCATCTTCGAATGTAATGACTTACAAAAGGTACGAGATAAATGGGGATACATTTTACATGATCGCCCAACATCAAAAGAGCACCAACCAAAACACTGCTGTCCACTTTGATGAAGCAACCAAGAGGGGAAATGACACATATTATGGTTACATAATGGACATAAGGGAACTTCACTATGAACATGATTATAAGGTCCCTTTGTTTAAGTGCAAATGGGTCAATCTTTCAGGAGGTGGGGTACAACCGGGGATCTGAACAATCTGTGGATCTGAACAATCTGTGATACACATATGAACTATTTGTCCAAGCCAATGATGTGGCGCATGTTTTCTATGTGAAGGACATGTCTACCAAACCAAGAAAAATAAAAGATAAGGAAGCGGATACATCATACGATGAGCCATAGCATCACATAGTTCTATCAGGAAAAAAAGACACCATGGGATTGGAGGGCAAGACAGACATGTCTGAAGATTATGAAAAGTTCCATGAAAATCCTCCCTTCAAAGTCAAGGCTGACCCAAGCACCATGTTAAACGATGAAGATTATCCACGGTTACAGCGCAGTAAGCAAAGGACACAAGCGAAGAAAAAGTGAAGACTTTATATCCACAACTATTACGATGATGCCTTTGATCTAGAATATCACTGGAGTTACATGTGAACAAATGAAATCCCTTTGTAACAGATCAATTTTCGTCGAAACCCTGATACTTCCAAAGAGATTGTCTGTTTTGTACACGAAGTGCATCCAGTTTTTGTCGTAATCCTCTCAACTTTTTAGCACATGCTATGTGGGTGAAATGATGATACCATGCCAACTTTTAACCTTTTCAAAGTTCATTTGTAGTTCTTTTCAATTTAAGGCTCATTTAGATGAAAGAATGAACTAATAGCAAAAAGAATGAACTAAAAATAATCAATTAAAATATTCTGTTATGATCAACTAAAACAAAACTATAATATCCTTCAATGGCAAAAAGAATCAACTAAAAAGCTTTTATAAAACTCCAATAGCAAAAGGAATCAACTCAAAAAACTTTAAAAAACCTCTAGTATTATTGAAACTAAAATTATATAAAATTTATGCAACCAAAATTATTAAAGTATTTTCTGTTCAAAACATGAAAAGCAAAAAGAATTTTCCTAAAGAATTTTTTTCTTAGAAATTTTAATAGCAAAAAGAATTTTTTTGTTAGAAACTAAAGTAACAAAATCTATTTTGGAATATAATGATAAAACACAGTAATGTTAAATAGCAGGAAAAAGAGTCACTCAAAAATCTATTTTTATAGTAAAGTTATTCAAAAACTAGTGATTCACACAAATTTAAAAAAAAATGAAATTTAAACTATTCAAATTTGAAAACAAATGGCACTAACAGAGAGTTTATAATTTTTATTACCTAAAAGAAAAAAGAACTAAAAATAAAGCAAAAAATAAAAGAAAATAAATAATGCAAAAAAAACTGGAAAAAATAAAAAAATGCTACCTATTGGGCCACTAAGGCCTGAATACGACTAGAAACCCAACCATGGGCCTAGATTCAGGCCTGCAGAAGGCCCAGTAGGCCCACAGGCATAGCAGTGTCAGATAAGGCCAGTAAGCTTACATTGGAGAGGAGCTCAAAGTGGTCAGTGCAACCGGACTTATAAACCACTCTAAGCCCCTCTCAACTAGCAAGGTGGGACTAAACATTTTGGCTGCTGGTGGCACCAACCGGGACTAAAGGGGTGCACTGGTACCGGTTCATGGCACCAACTGGGACCAATGCCCCCCTTTAGTCCCGGTTGGTGCCACCATCCTAGACCAAAGGTCTCCTTTTCCCGCCCTTTGGGCTGCTGAAAAGAGACCTTTGGTCCCGGTCGGTGGCACCAACCGGGACTAAAGGTGGGCATTGGTCCCAGTTGGTGCCACCAATAGAGACAAAGGAATTTTTCATACTTCCATCGTTAGTTCGTGCCCGACGATGTCGAGGTCATCGACGCCGCTAGGCTGCCCGGCCCCCGTCCGCTGTCTTTTTCGTTGCCGTCGCCCAGCCCCGGCCTCGCCGCACCCTGCCCCGACCACGCCGCGCCCTGCCTCAACCTCCCCGCACCCTGCCCCAACCTCGTCTTCGCACGTGTCGAGCCCTGCCTCGACCTCGCCATAGTTCCCCTACGCTGTGAGCCTCACCGCGCCGTTCCCCCTCCTTTCCCCCTATCCCCGCGCGCCCCAACGCCGCCGCGCGCCCGCCCCAATGCCGCCGCCCGCCCCGACGCCAACGACGCGTGGCCCCTGTTCATATATAGATTTTTTTGTAGTAGATGATGATGATGATGATGATGATGATAATGAATGTATGTTCATATGCAAAGAATATGCAAAAGTTAGAATTTTTTTTCTGTTCATATAATTTTTTTGGTGTTATTATTGTAGAATATGCAAATGTTTGTATGTTCATATGCGAAGAATATGTCAATTTTTTGATATAATTTTTTGATTTTTTTCTATTGTAATTTTTTCATAGAATTTTTATTTTGTTCATAGAATTTTTAGGATTTTTTTCTGTTGTAATTTTGTTCATAGAATTTTCTTTGTCAATTTATGTATATGTTCATATTGTGTATGTATAGGGAAATTGTGTATGATCAAAGTCATTTATGTATATATTCATATTTAGAAGAAAAAGAAGGAGAGGAAAAAGGAAAATAAGATGAGGAAGAAGGAGAAGAAGAGGAGAGGAAGAAGAGGACAAATAAATAAGAAGATGAAAAAGAAGAAAATAAAAAGAGGAGAAGAAGAAGTAATAGAGGAGAAGAAGGAAAAATAGAATAATATATTATTCTACTTTTTCTTCTCCTCCTTTATTCCGTCTTCTTCTCCTCTTTTTATTCTTCTCTTTATTCTTCTTTTTTTCGTCTTCTTCTTCTCCTTTGTTTTCTCTTCTTCCTCCTCTTCTTATTTTTATTGGGAACTAGGGTGTTGGAAACTAGGGTAGATGGTCGAGGGTTGCCGAGGGGTCGAGGGTCGTCGAGGGGTCGAGGGTCGAGGGTCGTCGAGGGGTTGAGGGTCGGGATCATCGAGGGGTCGAGAGGGGGACATCGATCAACCCCCTCTCACTCGACCAACTCTCAAGGACACCCAAACCATAGCAAAAAACATTGTCGATCTCGTACCCCCTCTCGCCCCTACCCGACAAACTGTCTCGAGATTTATAACAGATTTATCAAGAATTCCCCCATTATGGATGTGCATAATTAAGTTGATCCCTATTTTTTCCTGATCTCATCTACCATTCTATATGTGCACGTTCTCTTGTGTCAAAGTATTGAATCCTTTCACACTAGACAATGTGACATATAGAAGGGTAGATGAGATCAGGAAAACTAGGAACCATTTTTTTCTGCACATCAAGAATGGCGCCATCTTGTTAAATCCCTTGTTTGACATTCATTAGAGAGGCGGTCCAGACATTGGACATTCATGAGAGAGGCGGTCCAGGCCAAACCCTAGAAGCATTGCCCAGGCCACCCCAAACCCTAGAAGCGTGGAGGCCAACCAAATTTAGCAAGTTAAAAGAGCGTTGTCGAGGCCACTCCAAACCTTAGAAGTGTTGTGATTAGCTAGCTAGGTCTATGTTTGCCACTATTAATATATCCATCTCTCATGTTTGTATACTAATTGCGATGTTGTAATATTTGCAGAAACTATGAATCAACAAAGAGACTTCGAACAAGAAGAAATATTGGGGGGCATAATCCGTGACCGACGTGATGTCTTGTCGTTATTTCTCAACGAAACCGATGGTCTGGAAGGAGAGCAAGCAGGCTATGGTGATCAAAAAATGGAGGAGGAAAGTCATGATCATGATGGCTATGGCGACCATGATGATGGCTTCGGTGACCGAACGGATTCGGGATCAGCTATTGCAAAGTACGGCGAGGTATATACATATATATTAATTAATCCTATGTTGACTAGCTAATTGATGCATTAATTGTTTTGGTATGTACATATATTAACTCTGCTTTCTTCTTTTATATAGCCCTCCGGATCGAGCCAAACTTCGGTAACGAGACGGGGCCCAAAGAAAAAAGGTTGCGCCAGGATGAAAGGTTCACGATCACAGAAATCGCGAGTGATGACCAATTGATTGAACCCCTCCGGACCAAGGAAGTATTTTCCGCTCAGTGCGGGGTTCCTGTTAAGGCCATGATCCCGATCAGCATCCACCAATGGTATAAGCCTAAGAACGAAGACCTCAAGTTTCTTATGTCGTAGATAGACAGAAAGATGATCTTTGGATCACGCTGAAGGAAAATTTCACCCTATCAGTAGAGGAGGATCCGGATAAGCCAGTTATAGAGCCATTGGTCAAGGCTTATGCTCTCAAGAAGATGGCAGATCTATTCAGGAGGTGGAAGAATGAGTTGAAATCAACGTATCTCGACAAAAACAAGACTCCAGAATTCACCGGCCGATTTGCGAAGATAAGAGATCACTGTGTCAGGTGGCTACCTCAAGACATCGGAAAAGAGTAAGAAGATCTCAGTGACAAACAAGATAAATGCTGCAAAGAAGGAGCATCACCATCGCACGGTGTCAGGTGGCTACCTCAAGGCCCGGCCGTTGTGGGACAAGGCTAAGAGTGACCTGATTGCTGAAGGGGTTGAACCAAAGACATTGCACTAGCCAGACCGTTCAAGGACTTGGTTCTTCGGGGTTGTGGCAACATTGGATCCTGAAATAGGGAAGTGTTGTTGGACGAAAGAGCAACTTGCAACCCCCATAACGAAGCTTCAGGCAGCAATCAAGTCAGTGCAGGAAGGGACGTTTGTTCTTGACAAAGAGAACGACGAGCTCACATAGGCCCTCGGGAATCATGAGCACCCTGGACAAACACGAGGCATGCCAGGCTGCATTGCATGAAAGGTTGGGTTTCCCAACGCAGGCGGTTACAAAACCCAAGAGAGGAGGAGGAAAGTGGAGCTTAGCAAACTGTAGAAGCTTCAGGCAAGGGAATGAAAGCTGGAGGAATGACAAGTTGTTGAGAACCAGCGAGATCCTGCCCAAGCTACCCTAGAAGATACCCCGCCATCTCAGCGGAGAAGTAGTGTGGCTTCCACCGAGCTCATTCAGTAGCCTGACTTCAGGGGTCCTAACTACCCCGTGGATGCTATCACGGAGTCACACCATTGCAAGCTTATAACGCAATGGCAGAACCTCAAAGTCAAGGCGGTTGTCGGCTTTGTGTTCCCTCCTGAACCCGACACAACTCTTGAATGCCTTTCGATTCCACAAGGCTATGATGTTGACGGCGGATGAAATAACGGAGGGATTTGACGAGCTCCATCTTGACCACCCTACAGGTGAAGGGGAGACTCAACTGGGTCTTTCTCTGAAGATTGTGAACTTCACATCTCTGCCTCCTCCTCCTCCCGCGAGTCAGCTGGGCACTCCGCCACCTCCGCCTCCTCCTCCTCCTCCTCCGGCGAGTCATCATGGCACTCAGCCTCCTGCTCCGACGCGTGAGGGTAGCATTACTCCACCTCCTTCTCCGCTTTCTCCGGCGCGTCCGAGCAGCCCGCCTCCTCCTTCGGCTCGTCGGCAACGACGGAACATAGATGCTCCCGCTCCGGCTGCTCCGACGCGTCGGACCACTCTGCCTCTTTCTTCTCTGCCTCGTAAGCAACAAAAGAAGACAACCGCAGCCACTCTGGCTGCTCCAGCGTCTAGCAGCACAGCTAGAGGCGGGAGGCAATACATATTTGGTCTATCTCTCAAGCCTGTAGAGAAGTTACCATATAAGATGACCATGGAGGAAAACGAGCAGGTCGTTCAAACTGAAGTGAAGGACTTTGTTGAAACGGTACGAGCTAAGAAACATCCACCTCTGGAGGAGAAGATAGATCCAGTGAAAGAGAAGCACACTTTGGATGCCCTGAAGCGAGCACCATCGCCTCCGCCACAAACCAATTATGAGCGCATTATTGAAAGGACATATAAGGAAGCAGAGTGGTCGGAAAGTACTTGCAGTGATCGAAGGTTAGCAGAACGAAGAAGTGGAAAAAAGAATCCCTAGCCCGGAGAACAAGCAAACCAATCGTGCCCCCCACTCAAGGTGTCTAGCGATATCATCGCTAATGATCCGGGGATGGTGCCCGGTACCAATCCTGGAGATTACTTGCCCGACGATGCACATTTTGATACAATGAAGGTGGAGGAGTGCAAATACCGGCACGGGAAGCCTCTCGTCAACCCTGGTCATCCTCCTCTAACAACGATGATGCGAAGATTCCGTGATTGGTACATGGACATCAGAAGCAAGTCTGGGAAGGATACTTTGACGCTGAGAGTTAAAGAAGAGCACGACCTTGTTGGAATTGATCTGTTGTGTGTTCCATATAAGGAGTTCTTCCAGTTTTTCAATCAAAAGGCCCTCGATAAAATAATCATCATTTGCTACTGTTTGTAAGTACTGTCTGTAAGTACTTACAGACTGTAGCAAGTGATGATTACTTTCTTGAGGGATTTTTCATTGCATGTATATATAATTATCCTCACAATATTATGCAGATTGAAGATCGCCGAATGCAACAAAAGACAAATCGGTGATATTAGGTTCATTAACATAAATCTCATAGATGAATGGAATGTTAAACATGATGCCAAATAAACCGAGGCCAACTTGCTACGATCGTTACTTCAAAATCAACACGAAGATATAATACTCTTTGCATACGGATTTAAGTGAGTGTTACTGTCTTGTGCATATTCAGTTTGCCTTATTACTCGAGGTTATAGTAATGTAATTGATGAGTTATGCGTGCGTGCACAACTTCTACTTTATTCTGCTAGAGATTAAGCTTGAGCAGGGACTAGTAACCATCATTGACTTGAGACGAAAAGATCCCGACGAGTATGCGGCCATGACTAAAATGCTCCAGAAGTAAGTTCAATCGACCATTATCGCACCATATCGGCGACTTTGTTCATTTCCTGATATCAAGTAATTGTTTTATTTGCCTGGCAGTGTTTGGAAAAAGTTCACCACAGAAGCTCCGGGACTGCCGGGGAAGCTGCGATTTAAACACCCGAAAGTAAGTACTACTTGCTAGTTCCGTGCAGCTCCCATTGATTCTATCTAGTTTCATCAATACCATTCATAGAATGCTTGCTTATCAGTTTGATTGACCTCTATTTCTTGTAAAGTGGTTGTGGGAGGAACCCGGGAATAATTACTGTGGATACTACATTTGCGTCATCCGCCACACGACCTGTGAGCGGGGCTACTCTAAAAAACAATATGAAGTGCGTAAACAATAATATTCACAATTTTATTTTATTACCATCATTTGTGTTGAGTTTCATTCGTATATATGTATTGACCCATTTCTTCAAATTAGATGTTTCAGATGCGGGATGAATTCCTACCGCAAGATCGCACGAGCAATTCTAGAGGAATTGGCGGGATTTTTTTTTACCACGTCATCGATAAAGACGGAGAATACCATGTGGAACTTGAGTTCAAATGTTAGGGGATTGTAAGAGATCTTATATTGTATATATGTAGCCAATAGCGTCGGATAGATATACGAAAACTTGTTGTTCGACCAATCTCTCAGAGAAGGAGAGGTCGGTCACTTCTCTCTGTATATGTTCATGACGATCTTCTGTACTTAATGGTTTCCTTCTATATGTATAGTACGTAGCATCGACCAAGCACGGAGATACGAGAGGACACTTCTCTC
>NC_041393.1:736709214-736710674 GCF_002162155.2 Triticum dicoccoides | reverse complement strand
TGAACTGCCGACGCGTCGATGCATTTTGGTCCCAGTTGGTGCTACCAATCAGGAGAAAAGACCCTCATGCCTGGGCAATCCACAGCTGCCACGTGGAGCCCCATCTGTCCTGGTTCGTAGGCGAACCGGGACTAAAGGTATTGGGCTTTAGTACCGACCCTTTAGTCCCGGTTCGGGAACCGGGACAAAAGGACCTTATGAACGAAGACAGATGGGCCTTTTTCTACTAGTGGTTGTTCGTTTGTTTTGGGACAAATTTCTTCGGGAACATCAATTCGAGCGGTCTAGATCCTATGGATGTGTGGGCGTTTGCAGGGACCTTCCTCCCAACGAACGTTCACCAGTCCCCATTACCGCCTTTCTATGGATAAATGCATAGAGATGCACCATTTTTCTTTTTCTCGAGGAAAAAAACACGCCTTGGTTGTTTAAGCCCATGCATTGCATGAGTCTGTATAAGCCCTGGGCAGTGGGTGGTTCGTATATAAAAATAAACTCTCATGATTGCTTGCTTTAGCATCCTGGGCAAGTCCTCCTCGGGATGGTTGTTTAGGTAGAAATGTGTTTATTGGTAATTCACAGCGTGTTTCCACGCGTTCCCTTTTCTTTTCGATAGGCCTGTCATTATCTCTTTCTAAAATGAGCTCCCTTTAAATGACAATCTTCCATTTTGCCTCGGCGCCAAAATCCTTGGCTGTTTCCCTCCCATTATTCTAATGCTTATCAATACGTTCAAGGCTTGCCATTTTGTTACAGCCTGCTCGCTTTATATAAACAGCCAGATCCACCGTATCGCCTCCATCACAACCCGTGACATCACAACGTGAGAAGCAACGAACGCGCTGTAGTTGTGCGTAGGTACCTGACCGTCGACGATGGCGCCCCTGCGACGGGGAAAAAAGAAAAGGTACGCTGCAACTCTGGCCCGTTTGCATGCACGTCGTCATGCTTGATCTGGTTTCATACGGTACGCCACCGGGCTGATTATTTTAATGGAATTCCGGCCGAGCTTGATTATGGGGTTTGTGCTCTGTTATTTTTCGTCCTATCTTTTGCCAACTTCTCTGCAGTCCTGCTCGTGAGTTTGTCCGGACAATTGATACAGGTTTTTTTGGGTCCAGTATCACAACATTTTTTGTGGAGTTCGCCCATTTGTAGACTGGATTTTCCCAAGAATTTCAAGAGATGTGTTGCTTAAGACAACAGATGGGCACTTCATTCATTTTACACAAAAAAGATTGGCACTAAATTCGTTTTCAAAATAGATCTAGGATTTTCAAAATAGATCTAGGATATTTCTAGCACCTTGTGGTGTTCCTGGTTGCGTTTGGTTCCTATGCAGATAATTGTTGACCTTTCATCATTCATTTCCACAATAGATCTAGGATTTTCAATCCTGTATCGTGGTGTTTTCTAGGTAAATTTACTTCTGACAGATATTTGCCACACCCTTCATTACT
>NC_041393.1:736708564-736709132 GCF_002162155.2 Triticum dicoccoides | reverse complement strand
CAGAATAGATCTAGGATTTTCTATCTTTTGTCGTGCTATTTTTTGGTGCATCCGGTTCCTACAAATTCTTTTAAACCCGTCACCGCTTCATTTTCAGAATAGATCTTAGATTCTCAATCCTGTTTTATCATGTTTTTTTCTGATGGATTCAGTTCCTCTATATGTTTTCCAACCCTTCATTGCTTATATTTAGAATAGATCTAGGATTTTCTATCTTTTATCATGGTGTATTTTGGTGTGTTCGGTTCCTCCAAATGCTTTCAAACCCTTCGTAGTTTAATTTTTAGATAAGATCTAGATTTCTTTTATTGAGAATTTGATGAGATGTCTTGCTTAACGCAACGGATGGCCATTTCATTCATTTTACACAAAAAATATTGGCACTAACTTCGTTTTCAAAATAGATCTATGATTTTTCTAGCAGCTTATCATTGTGGTGTTTCTGGTTGCGGTTGGTTTCCTATACAGATGATTTTTGACCGTTCATCATTCATTTCCACAACAGATCTAGGATTTCCAATCCTTTATCGTGGCGTTTTCTAGGTAAATTAGTTCTGACAGATATTTG
>NC_041393.1:736702351-736708412 GCF_002162155.2 Triticum dicoccoides | reverse complement strand
CAGATATTTGCCACACCCTTCATTTCTTAATCTCAGAACAGATCTATGATTTTCTATCTTTTCTCGTGCTATTTTTTGGTGCATCCGGTTCCTACAAATCTTTTAAACCCGTCACCGCTTCATTTTCAGAATAGATCTAAGATTCTAAATCCTGTTTAATCTTGGTTTTTTTGATGCACTTAGTTCCTCTATATGCTTACAAACTCTCATTGCTTATATTTAGAATAGATTTAGGGTTTTCTATCTTTTATCATGGTATGTTTTCGTGTGTTCGGTTCCTCCTTATGCTTCAAAACCCTTCATACTTTGTTTTCTTAAATAGATATTTTTTTCTATTTTTATCGAGTTGTTTCAGGGTTTGTTCAGTTCATATGTATTCTTGACAAACTCTTTATTGTTCAGTTTCAGAATAGATCTAGTATTGAACTAGTAGTTTCTATCCCTTATTGTGGTGTTTCTGGATGCCTGTAGTTCCTAGAGATGGTTGTCAAAACCTTCGTCAATTAAAAATGAGAAATTTTTGTTCAATTCTTCTGGTTTTCTCCTCTGGCACTGACATGTATTAATATTACAAGAACATAATCTGTTGTATTTTTTTCAAGAAATGTCATGCAAACTTCCCTTTAGGTGAAAAGAGAAATTTGTAGGGATTGATCAATTTGATTTATTTAGTTTTGGGGATTTTAGTATATGTGTGATAAATTTCCTTGTATTTGTTCTAATATGGATTCAGGATGTGCATATGCTCTAGTTTTGATGATACATTTGTTTAATAAGATACAATAAGTTACATGCATCGTGTTCGCTAACTTCACCACACTGTGAATTTCCTTTCATTTGTAGTGCAGAGCATTTGACAGTCACCTTGTCAATGGCCACCATTGTGCAGCTAGAGATTGAAGTTGGGCCGGTTAACAACGTTTTCAGAGTTGACGTGGACCCACGTTCCGACGACAAGTACTTCATCGCGATTCATGTGGTCAGGAGTCTCACAAATGATAATTTTAATTCCGCATTTGATGTCAATGGAGATATCTACATCAGCTTAACAAAATTGGAGCACATTGAGAAGTTATGCAAGAAGAAACATGAGAATTTTAACTTGAAATACGTGAGTTTCCACCGAGTGGAGGAGGTAATTCAGTTGCCGGAGAACGAGGATGTTGCAATTACAACATATATCACTCCACTAGACGATTTGAGTGAGGACGATGATGATGATGATGAGGTGACCTCCCCACCAAAGAGATCAAGGGAAGAGTAGTCATTTTTTTTATTTCTCTTAATAAATCTGCTGCTACCGAAATCACTAGACATCCTGTTAGTGATGTGTGTTCTCCTTATCTTTCTCCGTGGAATTATGCAACTGATATTTTCACCTTCAGGATTATGCTATCTGTTTCATTTTTCTTAAAAAACCAAGCATTGCATTTTTCAGATCTTACATATGCATATTGTAATATATGATGTATTTTCCTTTGCATTTCAAGGGCTTATTTTTGCACGCGTGAATATGAGAACATATAATAGCCAAACTACATGATTGAATGTCATGGTGCATCGATCCCCATAGGAAGCATAATCACATGAGTCGTGGAGAAGTATAATCTATAGAAACTAGAAACTACGTGCTAGTTCGTTCATTGACATCTGAACTCCACTGGTGTGCCTTTGGCAAGTAGTGCCGACAATATTGTGCAAGTTGTTTTGTCACTGGCGGCTCATCTAGTCACACAGCAGTGCAACCTCATGCGGACTCTGTGCGCGCAGCCCCGTCGATGAGGGCCGACCGCACAGGGCCCCCAAATTCATGTGGCCCCCGATCGAAGAGAAAACCGAAGGAAAACAGCCTCAGTTTTGTGTCGCACGTCCACCTGCGAGCCGGCCAAGTCCCTACATAGTTTTCGCTTGCAATCTCGGCGCCGCCAGCTAGAGCCCTGAGCCCTAAGGTGTTCTCTGCGACATGCACGCTCGCGCCGTCCACCGCCGGCTGCTGCTCTCCTCAAGTCCAGCCCCGCCTGCTAGCTGCTCCAGGGAAGCACCACAAAACCGTCCCCGGAAGCAACAGTGCTCCCAGCCTCCGCTTGACCACCCCAGCCGTCAGATTGCAATACGGTGCCCGCCGCTGGAATACGGTGCCTGCCGCTGCTACACCTTCAGCGACGCTCACCTCGAACGCCCTCTACCGCTCCAGACGACCCCTCACGAAGCAGCCGGCCTGCTTTTAGATCTCCTGATTCCTCGCCTCTGCGTCGCCATGTCTCGCGGCCACGATGGCGGTAAGGCTCTTTGCGTGCTCTACGAGGCGCTCCTCCTCCTTCCGCAAGAACTCGACGTAGCTCTCAAGGTCGCTGCCGCATGTGTGGGCCTCCACCTCCGCCTTCCTCCTTCGGGCGGTGGTGGCGGAGCGGGTGATGATCCCGGCGGGCCATGGTGAGCTGGCGACCTCGGCGGCCGACAATGGGGTGGTGGCGACGACCACCACCTCTCGCCTTCGGGCCACGGTGGCGGAGCGGGTTATGGCCACGGTGGCCGGCAGTGGGGTGGCCGCCACGATGGCCACCCGCCGCCTTCGGGCCGCGACGGCGGAGCGGGCGATAGCCCTGGATTTGGACGGTGTTCTGGCGGCAATGGAGGCCGGCAAGAACTGCCGACGGGCATCGGGAGCCGAGCGTGTGGTGGGTGTTCCGCGCACACCCAACAGGGACGCCACGCACACTACACCGTGCCGGGGACTGCGTCGCCACCGTGGTGTACCTCCCAGGTGGAGCTATGCTCTGATGGTGGCGGAGTGGCTGAGCGACGACGACGGATCGGTGCCATCGTCGATTGTGGGAGAAGCAGACGAGATAAGCTACAGAGAGGGAGGGGAAATGCGACACATGACTCGTCGGCCGTTAGGATTTGTATAGTAGGCTGATAAGCATTGCGATTTTGGGGGATTCCATAGAGTCGGGTGCAAACCTTGCGCGGGACCTTGCGCGGTTGCGCGGGAATGGGCTCACCACCGTTTAGCCAAAATAACACCCCCGCGCACTGCTCAAGCTTGCGCTCGAACCGTCTGTGGCAGCGAGGTGATAAGACGTGTGAGAGGAGGATGAAAGGATACGTACACATACGGTTAATAAAAAAACGTTTGCGATTTAATTACCTACTATGCCCCCGTCCTGGTTTATAAGTAGAATTTAGTTAATAAAATACGAATGCTTGTCACCAAAGATTATATTGTTGGATTCGTATTTGAAATAGTTTTCAGTTATATAATTTTTGTAACATGCATTAACATTTTGTTGGTTTAATTTGAGGTTATATACCAGCAAGCGTTTGCCCACAACACACGCGGCTTATTCCATCACAAACAACTAGGATGGATCAACTGTATGCCACATATCGCACATGCAACTCTAATCTGATTCATGCTTGATGTCTCCGACATTGCTCACACTGTTCGTCTTATTTGCCATGTATCACTGTGCCGGCCTCTGCTCGCATCCCTCAGCAAGCTCTGCTCTCCGTTAGGCGCCGCGGCATGCTTTGCTCACGTCCGTCGGCGTGCTCGGCTTGTGGACAGCTTTTCCTTGCGTGTTCAACTGCTATATGCATATATATGGTTGCTCACCATTGAGGCGACCATGGAGCGCTCTGCGCTCGTCCCTCCATGTGCGCTCTGCCAGTGGTTGGGCCTGCGCACGATCACGTTGGGGGCCCCATATGCATGCGGTTGCGCCGCGTGCATTGCCACACGATGCAGTTACGTGTGGCACGATGGAGTTACGCGCTGCGAATTAGAACAGTCATTAGGGCGTGCCGATATTCCAGGTCGTCCGGCTTCCCCTTTAATTCCGGCGGCCATTATAACCTTATTTTCTTCAAGCTTTCGACCGCGCCCCACAACACAACAAGCACACTCACGATGAAACATAGAGGGGGATGTCTAGCGGCGCTCCAATGCAGTTCAGCGAGCATAAAGTGGAGACCCACGTGAGGGAGACGGATATCTCGGTGGTGTACACCATCGACCCGGTCGTGGTGGACGACTACATCAACACGGTTGAGCAGCTGCTTGCTGGAGACAAGTACAAGGTGGTCGGTATCGACCTCCAGTACACCGCCGATCTTCCCGGCAAAGATCGGAAGGTTGCCGTCGCCCAGTTGTGCATGTGCCATCATGTCCTCATCTACCACTACTGCATGGCCATAGAGCCTTGCGTCTGTTTCGCCAGGTTTGTCAACAGCACCTACTACAAGTTCGCTACGGTGGAAACGACCGATGATGTAAAAGAGCTGACGGTTATGGGCTTGGCCTGCAAGAACCTTCTCGAAATCGGGGAGCACTACAGGGTCTGGGTAGCACGGAGAAGGACTCCCTGGTTGAACTCGCCACGACCATCATTGACCCCTACTACGAAAAGATATAGCAGGATGCCCAGAGAACAAGTCTCGTATCCTGGCACAGGGTCTGGATGCGGCAAATGGATGAACCTCACCTCAGGTTCGCGGCAATGAGCATGTACACATGCTATGAGATGCATAGGAGGATCGTTGACACGAGGAAGTGCCTCGTTACCCAAATCGATGAGACCGGATCGAGCCACAAGCACAGCAAGCGTCACAAGAAGTAGATGATGGACAGATGATCGTTTATGCTATTTAATCATGCATGTAATATATAGTTTACTTTGGAGTGTGGAAATGTCAAGTGTGTAGTAGCCACCTATGTAATTATGCATGTAATAGTTTACTTTGGTGTGTGCAAATGCCATGGTTGTAGTAGCCACCTATGTAAGTGGATGTTTAATTTGGTTATGCAACCATTGTTATTTTTCTGTATGCATTCCCATCGCACAACACACACGTCTTATTAGCAACAATCATCTGTGTTATTATCGGTCTTCACACGCATTTATGATTACATACATGTTTGTCGCGTATCACACGCATTTTGTTATATCGAACCGTTTATATTCTCTTGTCTGAACACAAACAGTTCATCCGAGTGAACCGCATGCTGTATATCACACACACCTTGATCTGCTGACCGTTTCTTTTGTGTTGCCTAATCACAAATAGTACATCCTAGTGAACCGTATGTTGTATATCGCACACACCTTCATATGGCTGCCGGTTTATATAGTTGCTCCTCATCGTAAATAGTTAATGGCACTGAACCGTATGCCCTGCATCACACACAGAACTAAAATCTAAACCGTGTTTGATGCATCCGTCATCGCAAACGCTTTGCACCTTTTTGACGGGTTTTTTACACCACCATTTGCGAGTAATGCATCACACACAGTTTAGTCAAAGTGTCTTTGATAGTAGTGTCGTGTTAGCAGCATCCTGCAGTAGTGTTAGGTGATTCATTGTGCATTGGGTGGTTAGGATACGCTTGGATCCAAGGGCAAACACAAAGTTTTCTTCCATTATTCATGAGACTATGTACGGAGGGATGAATCCATTAACATGGGACAAAACTATCCTTATCTCAAGGAATGCAGTGGTGACTAACTGTGGCATTTGCTGGAGTAAGCTCAAATCAAGGAGTTTCGAGAAGAAATGTGCCCGTTTCTCCACCGCTGATTCTTCTTCACTATCTCTGGAGTGACCATCTGCGATCCACTTACTTACTAGTCCCCTTCGCCAAATGTTGTGGCCTTGATGAAAAATTGATAGGCAAAAGATACATGTCTTGAGTTAATCCGGACAAGTATGAAAATGGTGATGCATCCTATCAAATTGGCCTCGTAGACTATTATACTACAGATTTGTCTCTGGATTGTACATAACTTTGTGAATCAACAGATGCAATTTCACTAGTAGAAAAAGGCCCATCTGTCCCGGTTCCAGATGCCCATTTGACATGGTTCTTGAACCGAGACTAAAGGGTCGGTACTAAAGCCCATGACCTTAGGTCCAGTTTCGCCCTCGAACCGGGACAGATGGGGCTCCACGTGGCCGCTGCAGCTTGTCCAGGCAGGAGGGCCTTTAGTCCCGGTTGCTAACACCATTACCAACCGGGACAAAAAAGCATCCACACATCAGCAGTTAAGAGGCTAGGGTT
>NC_041393.1:736622647-736702072 GCF_002162155.2 Triticum dicoccoides | reverse complement strand
TGTATGGTTAATTTAATTAGGGGTTTCATATATTGTGTTAGCTAGCTAATAGAGAGAAGAGTGACCTCTCTTATCTCCGTGCTTCGTCGACGCTACGTACTATACATATAGAGGACTCGACACGCTAGCTTGTAAGAAAATGAAGGAGACCATTAAGTACAGAAGATCGTCATGAACATATATAGAGAGAAGTGACCGACCTCTCCTTCTCCGAGTGATTGGTCGAACAACAAGTTTTTGTATATTTATCCAACACTACTAGCTACATATATACAATATAAGATCTATTACAATCCTTAAAGTTTGAGCTCAAGTGCCACATGGTATTCTCTGACTTTCTTAATGACGTGGTCAAGAAAGAATCCCGCCAATTCCTCTTGAATTACTTTTATGCGATTATGTGGTAGGAGCTTGTCCCGCAGCTGCCAGATCTAAATCAAAGAAAAAGGTCAATACATGTGTATGAATGAAACTCAATACAAATGATGGTAATCAAATATAATTGTGAATATTTTTTCTTATGCACTTGATATTGTTTTTCAATGTAGCCCCACTTTTTCTTGGCCGTCTCCTTGTAAATGAACTCGCAAACGTAGTATCCACATAAATTATTTCCTTGTTCATGCCACAAGCACTTCACGAGAAATAGAGGTCAATCAAACTGATAAGCAAGCATGCTAAATGGTATTGATGAAACTAGCTACAATCAATGGGAAATGTGCGGAACTAGGTAGTAGTACTTACTTTTGGTGTTTTAAATGTCAGCTCGGTCGGCAGTCCCGGAGAAATTGCGTTGAAATTTTTCCAAACTCTGCCAGACAAAGAAAATAATTACTTGATATCAGGAAATGAATGGTGCAATATTGATCGATTGAACTTACTTCTAGAGCATTGTAGTCATGTCCGCATAGTCCTCGGCATCTTTTCGTCTCGAGTCTAAGACGGTTACTTCTCCCTTCTCAAGCTTAATCACTAGGAGAATAAAGTGGAAGCTGTGCATGCATGCACAACTCATCAATTACATGACTATAACCTTGAGTAATAAAGGAAACCGAATATGCACAAGATAGTAACACTCACTTGAAGTTGTAAGGAAAGAATATTTTATCTTCATTTGATTTTTGAGCAATGATTTGAGCAAGTTTTGCTTGGTCTCTTCGGCTTTTTTACCGTGTATTCATGTATGACATTTGGGTTAATGAACCCAATGTCATAGATTTGTGCTTTTCTGCATTTGACAATCTTCAATCTTCATAAAATAGTGAGGATAATTATATATACATGCAATGAAAAAGTTGAGCTATATATATAGAGACTTAATTACAGAAAGTAGTACTTACAGAGAGTAGCAAGCCACAAGTGATTTGTCGAGGGCCTTTTGATTCTAGAACTGGAAAAACTCGTCAAAATCAACAGTTAACAGTTCTTGGCCAATGAAGTCGTGGTCCTTTTTAATCAGCATCGACAAAGCATCCTTCCCAGACTATCTGCAGGTTTTCATGTACCAGTCATGGAATCTTCGCATCATCATTGTTAGAGCAAGAGTATCTTTGACAAGAGGCTTCCCGTAATGGTATTTGAATTCGTCCACCTACCTTGTTTCAAATTCTACATCGTCAGACAGGTAATCACGAATAGTGAAACCGGGCAACAGCGGCTGATTTGCAACGATATTGCTAGAAACCTTGAGTGGCGGGAATGATTGGTTCTCCTGTTCTTTGAGCTGGGGAATTTTCTTCCCACTTCTTCGTTCTTTTAACCTTTTGTTAGTTGAAGTACTTCCCAACTGGCGCGCTTCTTGCAATGTCTTTTTAAGACAGCGGAGATGGTTGTTATCCGGCGAAGGCGGTGGTGGTCGCTTCTGGTCATTGAGAGTATGCTTCACTTTCAGCGAATCTATCTTCTCCTCCGGAGGTGGATGTTTCATAGCTCTTTTCGTTTCAAAGAAGTCCTTCACTTGGGTTTGAACGATCTTCTCGTTTTCCTCCACGGTCATCTCGTCTGGTAACTTCTCTACATGCTTGAGAGATGGACCGAATCTGTATTGTCTCCCGCCTCTGGCTGTACTGGTAGATGCCGAAGTGGCGACGGCTCTCTTCCGTTGCTGCTGACGAGTTGTAGAAGGAGGCGGAGTGGTACGACGCAGTAGAGCAGTTGGAGCGGCAACGTTTGTGTTTTTCCATTGCCGACGAGGCAAAGCAGGAGGCGGGCTGCTCAGACACGCCAAAGCAGGCGGAGAAGGAGGCGGAGTACTGCCGCCCCCACGCGCTGGAGCACAAGGTGGAGTGCCCTGATCACTCGCCGGAGGAGGAGGAGGAGGCGTAGGAGGCGGAGTGCCCAGCTGACTAGCTAGAGGAGGAGGAGGAGGCGGAGACATGATGGTCAGAAGCTTGATGTGCTCCTTCCGCCATAGACATGGAGTCTTCAGAGCAAGACCCAGCTGAGTCTCCCCTTCACCTGTAGGGTGGTCAAGCTGGAGCTCCTCAAATCCATCTGTTATTTCATCCACCATCACAACAACATAGCCTTCTGGAATCGGAAGGCAGTGAAAAGTTGCGTCGGGTTCAGGAGGGAACACAGAGCAGACAGCCGCCTTGACTTTGAGGTTCTGCCATTGCATCATAAGCTGGCACTGGTGTGACTCCGTGATAGCATCCATGGGCTAGCTAGGAGCCGTGAAGTCAGGTTGTTGAATGAGCTCGGGGGAAGCCGCGCTGCTTCTCTGCTGAGATGGCGGGGTAGCTTCTGGGGTAGCTTGGGCAGTAACTCGCTGGTTCTCAACAGCTTGTCATTCCTCTAGCTTTCGTACCCTTGCATTCAGCTTCTGTAGTTTGCTCATCTCCACTTTCCTCCTCCTCTCTTGGGTTCTGTAACCGCCTGCATTGGGCAACCCAACCTTCCATGCAATGGAGCCTGGCGTGCCTCGTGTTCATCCAGGGTGCTCAGGATTCCCAAGGGCTTGTGTGAGCTCGTCGTTCTCCCTATCGGGAACGAACATGCCACGCTGCGCTTCCTTGATTGCTGCCTCAAGCTTCGTGATGGGTGTTGCAAGTTGCTCGTCCGTCCAACGACACTTCCCTGTTTCAGGGTCCAAAGTTCCCCCAACCCCAAAGAACCAAGTCCTTAAACGGTCTGGCAAGGTCAATGTCTCTGGTTCGACCCCTTTAGCAATCAGGTCACTCTCAGCCTTGTCCCACAACGGCCGGGCTTTGAGGTAGCCACCTGACCCCGTGTGGTGATGCTCCTTCTTTGCAACATTTATCTTGTTTGTCGCTGAGATCTTCATCCTCTTCTCCGATGTCCTGTGGGCTACACATGCGGGCTAGTGATCTCTTATCTTCTCAAATTGGCCAGTGAATTCTAGAGTCTTGTTTTTGTCGACATACATTGATTTCAACTCATTATTCCACCTCCTGAATAGATCTGGCATCTTCTTGAGAGCATGAGCCTTGACCAATGGCTATATAACTAGCTTATCCGGATCGTGCTCTACCGGTAGGGTGAAATTTTCCTTCAGCGCAGTCCAAAGATCATCTTTCTATCTATCTTCGACATAAGAAACTTGAGGGTCTTCATTCTTAGGATTATACCATTGGGATCATGTCCCTAACAAGAACCCGACACTGAGCAGAAAATGCTTCTTTGGTCCGGAGGGGTTCAATCAATTGGCCATCGTCCGCGATTTCTGTGATCATGAACCTTTCATCCTGGTGCAACCTTTTCTTCGGGCCTCATCTCGTTACCGAAGTTTGGCTCGATCCGGAGGGCTATAAAAGAAGAAAGAAGAGTTAATATATGTACATAACAAAACAATTAATGCATCAATTAGCTAGTCAGCACAGGCTTAATTAATATAATATATATATATATATATATATATATATATATATATATATATATATATATGTATACCTCGCCGAACTTTGCAACTCCTGATCCCAACTCCATTCGGTCACCGGAGCCATCATCACGATCGCCGAAGCCAACATGATCATGACTTTCCTCTCCTTCCAGACCATCGGTTTCATTGAGAAATAACGACAAGACATCACGTTAGTCGCGGATTATGTCCCCCAATATCTCTTCTTGTTCAAAATATCTTTGTTGATCCATAGTTTCTGCAAATATTACAACATGGCAATTAATATACAAACATGAGAGATGGATATATTAATAGTGGCAAACATAGACCTAGCTAGCTAATCACAACACTTCTAGGGTTTAGGGTGGCCTCGACAATGCTCTTTTAACTTGGTAAATTTGGGTGGCCTTGACGCTTCTAGGGTTTGGGGTGGCCTCGCCAACGCTTCTAGGGTTTGGCCCGGACCGCCTCTCTCATGAATGTCTGACGTCCGGACTGCCTCTATCATGAATGTCAAACAAGGGATTTAACAAGATGGCGCCATTATGGATGTGTAGAAAATAAATGGTCCCTATTTTTCCTGATCTCATCTACCCTTCTATATGTCACGTTGTCTAGTGTCAAAGGATTCAATACATTGACACAAGAGAACGTGCACATATAGAATGGTAGACGAGATCAGAAAAAATAGCGATCAACTTAATTATGCACATCCATAATGGGGGCATTCTTTATAAATCTCGAGAGAGTTTGTCGGGTAGGGGCGGGAGGCGGTACGAGATCGACAATGTTTGTTCTCCCTCGACGACTCTCGACCCTCATCCTCATCCCCTCGGCGACCCTCGACCCTAATCCCCTCGGTGACCCTCGACCATCATCCCCTCGACGACCCTTGACCCTCATCCCCTCGGCGACACTCGACCCTCATCCCCTCGACCCTCAGCCCCTCGACAACGCTTCTAGGGTTTGGCCCGGACCACCTCTCTCATGAATGTTTGACGTCCGGACCGCCTCTATCATGAATGTCAAACAAGGGATTTAACAAGATGGCGCCATTCTGGATGTGCAGAAAATGGTCCATATTTTTCCTGATCTCATCTACCCTTCTATATCTCACGTTGTCTAGTGTCAAAGGGTTCAAGAAAACCATTGCTTCATCATTTGCCGGAAGTAACATGCGCATAATGGTACAAAGCTCTCCAAAATTGTTTTGGAATGGAGTCCCTGATAGGATAATTAGCTTGTTGGTATGAAGTTCAGTAAGAGCCTTCCGACGGTGAGGTCAAGGCAGAGGGCGGCGACGGTGAGGTCGGGGCAGAGGGCAGCGATGGCGAGGTTGGGGCAGAGGGCCGGGCAGATGGCGTCGATAGTAAGGTCAGGGCAGAGGGCGTCGATGCGCGAGGTCGGGGCAGAGGGCGTCGACAGGGTAGAGGGCGGTGATGGCATCGACGGCGAGCTCGATCGGGCAGCCTGGCAACGTCATCGGGGGCAACTGACAGATGAAATCTGAAAAATGCTAAGTGTTGCCTTATATAGCAAAGCCTTTGGTCCCGGTTCGTGGCACAAACTGAGACCAATGCCTCCCTTTGGTCACGGTTCGTGCCACCAACCGGGACCAAAGGTCCCTTTTCAGTAGCCGAAAGGGCGGGAAAAGGAGACCTTTGGTCCCGGTTGGTGGCACCAACTGGGACGATAGGTGGGCATTCGTACCGGTTTGTGCTAGCAACCGGGACCAAAGGTGGGCATTGGTCCCAGTTGGTGCCACCAACTAGGACGAAAGGGGTGGCACATTGGTGGCTGAGGTGCTGAGCTCAGCACTTGTTTATAAGTTGCGTTGCGGCTGAGGTGCTGAGCTCCTCTCTAATTTGCAGGCAGTACTTGCCTACCCTCTCTAAGGCCTTGTCACTACCATGTTGGTCCTATTGGGCCTGCGGGCCTGCATCCTGGCCCATGTGCAAATGGGTTTCTAGTCGTATGCAGGCCGTGTGGCCCAGTAGGCGGCATTTTTTTCCAATTTGAATAGTTTAAATTTGAATTTTTTGAAATTTGTGTGAATCACTATTTTTTGAATAACTTTACTATAAATTTTTGAGTGATTCTTTTTCGTGCTATTTAATATTATTGTGTTTTATCATTATATTCAAAAACAGATTTTGTTATTTTAGTTTCTAACAAAAAAAATTCTTTATGATAATTCTTTTTGCCACTAAAGTTTTGTTTTAATTGATCATAAAATAATATTTTAATTGATTATTTTGAGTTAATTCTTTTTGCTATTAGTTCATTCTTTTTGCTATTAGTTCATTCTTTCAGCTAAGTGACCCTTAAATTGAAAAGCACTACAAATGAACTCTGAAAAGGTTGAAAGTTGGCATGGTATCATCATTTCACTGACATAGCATGTGCTAAAAAGTTGAGAGGGTTACGACAAAACCTGGATGCACTTCGTGTACAAAACAGGGATTCGGACAAAAACTCATCTGTTACAAAGGGATTTCATTTGTTCACATGTAACTGCGGTGATATTCTACATCAAAGGCATCATCATAATAGTTGTGGATAGAGTCTTAACTTTTTCTTCGCTTGTGTCCTCTGCTTATTGCGCCGTAACCATGGATAATCTTCACCGTTTAACAGGGTGCTTGGGTCAGCCTTTACTTTGAAGGTAGGAATTTCATGAAACTTTTCATAATCTTCAGACATGTCTGTCTTGCCCTCCAATCCCACGATGTCTCTTTTTCCTGAAAGAACTATGTGGCGCTTTGGCTTACATATGATGTATCCGCTTCCTTATCTTTTCTTTTTCTCGGTTTGGTAGACATGTCCTTCACATAGAAAACATGTTCCACATTATTGGCTAGGACGAATGGTTTGTTTGTGTACCCCAGACTGTTCAGATCCACTGTTGTCATTCCGTGCGGTGGGTCTACCTGTACCATGCCTCCTAACAGATTGACCCATTTGCACTTAAACAAAGGGACCTTAAAATCATGTCCATAGTCAAGTTCCCATATGTCCAATATGTAACCATAATATGTGTCATTTCCCCTCTTGGTTGCTTCATCAAAGTGGACACCACTATTTTGGTTGGTGCTCTTTTGATCTTCGGCGATCATGTAAAATGTATTCCCATTTATCTTGTACCCTTTGTAAGTCATTACAGTCGAAGATGGTTCCCTCGCCAACGAGTACATCTCATCAGAAACAGTGTTGTCCCCCCTGAGACGTGTTTGCAACCAACTGCTGAAAGTCCTGATGTGTTCGCATGTAATCCAGTCATCACACTGGTCCGGGTGGTTGGAGCGCAGAATGTTCTTGTGTGCATCGACATATGGGGTCACCAAGGTAGAATTCTGTAGAACTGTGTAGTGTGCTTGAGACCAAGAATGCCCATCCCTACATATTATTCAGTCCCCTCGTAGCGTGCCGTTTCCACTTAGTCTCCCCTCATACCGTGATTTAGGTAGACCTATCTTCCTAAGGTTAGGAATGAATTCAACACAATACACAATGACATCCTCTGTTTGATGGCCCATGGAGATGCTTCCTTCTAGCCTAGCGCGGTTACGGAAATATTTCTTTAGGACTCCCATGAACCTCTCAAAGGGGAACATATTGTGTAGAAATACAGGGCCCATAATGACAATCTCGTCGACTAGATGAACTAGGACGTGTGTCATGATATTGAAAGGATGGTGGGAACACCAGCTCGAAACTAAGAAGACATTGCGCCACATCACACCTTAACATTGACAAGATTTCTGGATCGATCACCTTCTGAGAGATTGTATTGAGGAATGAACATAGCTTCACAATGGCTAATCGAACGTTTTCCGGGAGAAGCCCCCTCCATGCAACCGGAAGCTGTTGCATCATAATCACGTGGCAGTCATGAGACTTTAGGTTCTGGAACTTTTTCTCTGCCATATTTATTATTCCCTTTATATTCGACGAGTAGCCAGATGGGACCTTCATACTGAGCAGGCATTCAAAGAAGATTTCCTTCTCTTCTTTGGTAAGAGTGTAGCTGGGAGGACCTTCATACTGCTTTGGAGGCATGTCGTCTTTTTCGTGCAAATGTTGCAGGTCCTCCCGTGCCTCCGGTGTATCTTTGGTCTTCCCATACACGCCCAAGAAGCCTAGCAGGTTCACACAATGGTTCTTCGTCACGTGCATCATGTCGATTTAAGAGCGGACCTCTAGGTCTTTCCAGTAGGGTTGGTCCCAAAATATAGATTTCTTCTTCCACATGATGCGTCCCTCAGCGTCATTCCAAACATATAGTCCGCTGGGACCATTTCCAAAGATTACTTTTAATCATTGACCATCGCAAGTACGTGATCACCGGTATGCATGGCGGGCTTCTTCTAGTGATCTGCCTCGCCTTTGAAATGCTTGCCTTTCTTTCGACATTGCTGGTTGGTCCGAAGAAATCAATGATGCCCCAGGTACACATTCTTCCTACATTTGTCCAGGTATATACTTTTGGTGTCATCTAAATAGTGCGTGCATGCGTGGTATCCCTTGTTTGTCTGTCCCGAAAGGTTACTGAGAGCAGGCCAATTATTGATGGTTACAAACAGTAATGCATGCAGGTCAAATTTCTCCTATTTATGCTCATCCCACACACGTACACCATTTCCAATCCACAACTGTAAAAGTTATTCAACTAGTGGCTACACATCAATGTCGTTGCCGGGTTGCTTATGACCTTGGATGAGAACTGGCATCATAATGAACATCCGCTTCATGCACAGCCAAGGAGGAAGGCTATAGATACATAGAGTCACGGGCCAGGTGCTTTGATTGCTGCTCTGCATCCCAAATGGATTAATGCCATCCACGCTTAAACCAAACCATACGTTCTTTGTGTCACCTACAAACTCCTCCTAGTACTTTCTCTTGATTTTTCTCCACTGCGACCCGTTAGCCGGTGCTCTCAACTTCCCGTCTTTCTTATGGTCCTCTCTGTGCCATCGCATTAGCATGGCATGCTCTTTGTTTCAGAACAGGCATTTCAACCGTGGTATTATAGGAGCATACCACGTCACCTTGGCAGAACCATCTTCCTGGGGCGCTCGCCGTCAACATCATTAGGGTCATCTCATCTAATCCTATACCGCAATGCACCGCATACCAGGCATGCATCGAAATCCTCCTACGCACCGCGGTAGTGGATGCAGTCATTAGGGCATGCATGTATCTTCTGCACCTCCAAACCTAGAGGACATACAACCTTCTTTGCTGCATACGTACTGTCGCACAATACATTATCCTTTGGAAGCTTCTTCTTCAATATTTTCAGCAACTTCTCAAATCCTTTGTCAGGCACACCATTCTCTGCCTTCCACTGCAACAATTCCAATACGGTACCGAGCTTTGTGTTTCCTTCTTCGCAATTGGGGTACAACCCTTTTTTTGTTCCTCTAACATGCGATTGAACTTCAGCTTGTCCTTTACACTTTCACACTGTCTCTTGGCATCAACAATGACCTGGCGAGAATCATCATCGGGCACATCGTCTGGTTCCTCTTGATCTTCAGCTTCCCTTGTTGCAGCATCTTCAACTTCCCCTGTTGCAGCATCACCGTATTCAGGGGGCACATAGTTGTCATCATGTTCTTCTTCTTTGTTATCTTCCATCCCCTCTTTCTCCGTGCTTGGTCCAAACATTATAGTGTGGCATGAAACCCTTATAAAGAAGGTGGTGTGAAGGGTTTTCAAGGCAGAGTAAGACCTCGTATTCCCACATATAGGGCATGGACAACACATAAAACCATTCTGCTTGTTTGCCTCAGCCACTGCGAGAAAATTATTCACACCCTTAATGTACTCGGAGGTGCGTCTGTTATCGTACATCCATCGTCGGTTCATCTCTGCGTACATCATGAATAGATAAGTGACCAAATTAATAGAAGTTCATCATCACATTAAACCCAAAGTACATACATAGTTCTTATTGAACAACATATAGCTCTCCAGAGCATTTAATTAAACCATACATTGAAACTATGTAAAACGTTTCAATGGAACAACAAATGCGATCATAACCACAACAAAGGTAACGATTGATCCAACGACATAATGATACCAAGCCTCAATATGAATGGCATATTTTCTAATAATTCTAATCTTCTAGTGGATTGCATCCATCTAGATCTTGTGATCATCGACTACATCCGCAACATGCAACTCCAATATCATCTTATCCTCCTCAATTTTTTTCAATTTTTCCTTCAAGTAATTGTTTTCTTCTTCAACTAAATTTAACCGCTCGACAAGAGGGTCGGTTGGAATTTCCGTTTCACATACCTCCTAGATAAAAAAATCTAGGTCACATTGCTCGGCATAATTGTCATAAACACCAAATGAAACTAATAGTTATAAAAGAAAATATATATACCACATCTGAATCATAGACAGGACGAGGCCCGACAGAGGCGGATACCAAAACCATGGCACTATATAATAACAAACAATAATAAGTAAGAAAACTACACAAGTATCTATCTAAATCATACAAGTAAGAACTTTTTTCTTTTAGAGAGAAGTTATATCAAGAGGCTCACCATGGTGGTGTAGGCGACGTAATCGGCGCGGGCGATCAATGGCGGTGATGAGGGGATGAGACAGGACGGACCGCCAAACCTAGACAAATCTCGAGGAAAATGGAGCTTGGACAAGGAGATTCGAGAGGAGAAAGCTTAAGTGTGGCTCGGGCATTTCATCGAACAACTGATGTGCATAGGAGGTGAGCTAGAGCATAACACACCTGTCACACACCTCTCACAAAAAAACAGAGCACTCCACTGGTCTGCTCGCGGGAAAGGGGTATATATAGGCATCTCATTGGTCCCGGTTGGTGGCTTGAACCGGGACAAAAGGACACCCTTTGGTCCCAGTTCAAGCCACCAACTGAGATCAATGGTGGTGGCCAGGAGCTAGGCACATTGGTCCCGGTTCAAGCCTCGAACCGGGACCAGAGGTGCCAGATTAACCGGGACCAATGCCCCATGATGGCCCGGCTGGCCCCTTGGCCTGACGAACCGGGACCTATGCCCCCATGGGTCCCGGTTTTGGGCTGATCCGAGACTAATGGGCTGGCCCGGCCTGAACCAAAACCCTATTTTATACTAGTGTTCGTTGGAGATATGCCCTAGAGGCAATCATGCATGATGATATTTCCTATGTATCTTCATGAATCAATATAGCCCTTCGACGTTATCAATGATGCATATCAAGAGGTACGCGACTTGTTTGTGAGACTATGCAATGTATGATGACTATCTAAATGGTCCCTAGTCAAAAGGGTTGTTATAAGTCTCTAACGTATCTATAATTTATGAAGTATTCATGCCATGTTTACAATAATTTTATATGGTTTTGGTATGATTTGCATGGAACTAACCCGGACTGACATTGTTTTCAGCAGAACTATCGTGGTGTTGTTTTTTGTGCAGAAATGAAAGTTCTCCAGACACCGCGAAACTTTTTGACGATTTTTAAGGACCAGAGCAGCACCTGCGTGTTACCCCGAGGGGGGGGGGCACAACCCACCAGGGCGCGCCCTAGTGGGTTGTGCCCACCTCGGTGGCCTCCCGTACCCCTTCTTCGCACTATAAATTCCCAAATATCCCGAAACCCTTAGGGAGACCCTAGATCAAAAGTTCCACCGCCGAAAGCCTCTATAGCCACCGAAAACCAATCGGGACCCCGTTCCAACACCCTGCCGGAGGGGGAGATCATCACCGGTGGCCATCTTTATCATCTTGGCGGCCACCACGATAAGGAGGGAGTAGTCCACCCTCGAGGCTGAGGGTTTGTACCAGTAGCTCTGTGTTTAATCTCTCTCTCTCTCGCGCGCGATCTTGAGATGTCACAGTCTTGATGTATCATGGGCTTTTTTAACATAGATGGATCATATGATGTTTCTCCCCTCTCTACTCTTGTTGTGATGAATTGAGACTTTACACTTTGAAGTTTTGTCTTGTCAGATTGAATGTTCAGATTTGAGAACACATAATATATGTCTTGCATATGAATACCCGTGGTGACAATGGGGTATTATTTTGATTCACTTGATACATGTTATGGCACTCAACTTGCGGATTCCCATCGTGACTTTGGGGTAATCTATGCATAGGGGTTGATGCATGTTTTTATTATCTTTTCTCCGGTAGAAACTTTGGGGTCTCCTTGTAGTTCTTTGTGTGGATTGAGTATTATGAATTTGAAACTGTTTGATACATATCATATAATTAACTCACGGGTACTCGTATAGTGACATTGGGGATATCTAGGTGACATTAGAGTTAGTTGATATGTATCATATGGTGTTTTTTTTAGTACGAACTCTTGATTAGATCGATCAGAAAGAATAGCTTGCTGTTATTTTAGTACGATCTCTAGGATAGATTGATCGGAAAGATTAGCTTTGAGGTGGTTTCGTACCCTACAAACAATTTTTATCTTTTGTTCTCTGCTAATAGGAACTCGGGAGTGATTCTTTATTGCACTTTGAGGGATAATCATATGATCCAACTATGTTAGCATTGTTGAGAGATTTCACTAGTGAAAGTATGCACCCTAGGCCTCATTTTCCATTATTGCAATACTGTTTGTGCTCTGTTTTATCATTTACTACCTTGATGTTTTTATTGTTCGCACTACAAAAACTCATATCTACAATCCATACAACACTTTTACCACCATCTCTTCACCAAACAAGTGCACCTATACAATTTGCCATTGTATTGGGTGTGTTGGGGACACAAGAGATTTCTTGTATTTGATTGCATGGTTGCTCGAGAGAGACTATCTTCATCCTATACATGTCACGGATTGATAAACCTTAGGTCATCCACATGAGGGAAAATTGCTATTGTCCTACAAAACTCTGCGCTTGGAGGACTGTACCCGTAGTTTGGCTAGGAGTGGTCGGACGGGGTCGGAACTGGCCTCTCCAGCGGCGGTAGGAAGCAGAGGTCACCAGAGTTAGAGACAACGGTGATGTTGGGCTGCACCATGGGCTCCAACGGGGTCGGACGACACCAGTGAAGCACCAGTAAGTCATCTGAGGAGTGGATCAAGCTCGGGAGGCACTGGAGTGAGGAGGAGGAGCTACGGGGAATCGTTGGCGAGCTCGGGTCAGGGTGGCGGCCAGAGGCCTGCCCGGCCGGGCTACGACTTAACTACGAGCTTGTGGAGGTCGAGGGAGTGAGTGGTGATGCTCGAGGAAGCTGGGGTGGCTGTATTTATAGGAGACCGAGGAGTGGGGATCGAGCTCTACCTGAGGGCTTCTAGACACGGCGCCCGGCGACGAACGGCGTCAGCGAGAGGGGGAGAAGGCGAGGCAGCTCAAGTGGGCACTGTGGGAGGGCGGAGACGAGCACAGTGGCACGAGCACACTATTCGCTTGGCCGCGTCGTGCCCTTGTTTGCTATGGCAAGCTCCGGCATTGACGAGCGCCAAGGAGGAGTTAAGGGAGTCGGGACGATGATCGTGGTGAATTTTGGCAAGGCACGGAGGTCGAGGAAGCGAGCACGGGCTTAACAACGGCTCGGGCGCGTCGCAGAGCATGTTGGCTGCATGCCAGCACGCGTGGATGAACGTGGTCACCGAGTGAACTATGACATCAGGCCGCGCTAAGCTTAAACTTCATGTCTGGCGTGTAGTCCTTGGTTGTTTGAGTGGTTCCAACACTTTGAGTTGAACCGAGGAGCTGTGTGTGTGGTTTACTTCCTGGTAAGTTTCTAGACAGTAACTTGTGAGATTAACTGTGAGTGATCCAGTAAGAGTTTATTGCTGTGCTTCGGGGTTTATCAGTCTCTTAGGAAGGTAATGAAGCTCAAGAAAATTCAGCCTCATTGGATCAAGGAAAAATATACTTGCTGTGTAAAGTGCCTATTTTGTCCAAAACATAAATGATTTTCTATAGAAAAAATATTCCAAAAAGTGATGCAATATTTTTGCTGAGGGAGGTGCCCTAGGGTTCAAACAATATTTGGGAATTTTCTCAGGATTTTTGGAGCAATAAAAATGAGGGTTGCTTTGGAGCACAAGTTTCTGAAGCGGGTTTCTAGAGAATAAAATGAATATTTTTCTTTTATGAAAAACATTCCTTGGGCAATTTTTGGGATTTTTCAGAGAAAGCAAGATGAGTTGGGGATGGATGGGTCACTTGGGTGAAAATCAAAGACATGCCCAAGTGTTCAAGTCCATTTGAATTGATTTAAAAACTCCAAATTGAAAGCAGAGGCAAAATGAAGTCCGGAAAAAGAGAGAAGGCAAAAACCAGGTTGTCACAAGTTCATTAACAGAGCAAAGGTTGGCATAATGCAAAGAACATCCACATAACAATACATCATAATATAATGCAGTTCATAAACTATAGCAGGAAGTCCTAAACTCATAAAGTCTTAATGCAAAGAACAGCTCCATATAGTACAATACATAACAAGGAGATATATCTGGAGATGGTTCAATTCATTACATAACAAAGCAAAGTTTGGCATAGCAACTAGCAACATACCACCAGCACACTTTGAATAAGAAAAGTCGTACATCAACAACATGAGATGGTCCGGTTTATAAGTTTAGCCAACTAACTTGACATAGCAACATAACAACATACCACGTTCACACTTTGAAACAACAAAAGTGGTACACCCAACCATGCATTACTCCGAGTCCGCAAGGGCAAAGGAAGACCCATCTTCTGATTCCGACGAAGAAGAATTGGAAGAGGTAGAAAGTATAGCTTCCTCATCGACACTATTAAGGAGATATTGCAAGCTCTTCTTCCTCTTATTTCTAGGGGGCGCAATAGGCCTCTTCTTCTTTTTCCATTGTGCTTGTGATGTTGAAGCTCTCTCTTGTTAAGTTTGAACTTCATCACCAACATGTTCATCAACATTATCATTTCCAACATTCCCGATGATGAACTCGTTATCGTCGTCCTCAAGAACATCAACGATCGTCTTCTCTATTGGGTCTCTACCCTTGTTCTCTCTCTTATGCTTCATCCTAGAGTTGAACTTGATAAATACAAGATCACTCATCCTATCATGGAGTAGCCTGCTGTGTTTCTTTGTATGAACCTGTGAAAGTGAACAAAATCAGTTATGGAACACATGGCCTCAATGTGATAAGTGCAAGGAACTATATTTTGTACTTGTGAACTTGTAATTATCTTTCTTACTTGTTCAAATGCTGACCAATTTCTCTCACAAGATGAGGAGCTACATGTCAAACTCAAAATCTTCATTCCCAAGTCCTTCAATAGGGGTGCACATGTGCCATAATTTAGTCACCATTTTGTTGCATTAAGACATTGAAACATTATATATGTTAGACAAGTACAAAGAGGAGAAACAAAGGAAGTGATATGAAATAACATCACACGATTTCAGCAAACACTCACCTGGAGAAAAGTTTTTCCTTTTTCTTTGTCGTACGTCAATGTCCATTCCAAAGGAATCTTGCTCCACCTCGTATTTGTCGAGTTCATCAATAAGCTCATCTAGAGTTTTTTGATCTTCAATCATCCTTGTGATGCAATGGACCACGTCTGCTCAAAATGATCCATCCCTCTCTATCACAACCTTGTTTGGATAATAATAGTAGTGGTTCAGAAAGTACCCAGCCAAATGTAGTGGTGACTTGAGTTTGCTGTCCCATCTCTTGTCAATGATATCAATAACACATTTGAAGTGACTCTCATCATTATCAAAACTCACAGCAATTTCCTTTTTTGCATCCAACATACAACCATATAAGAATACCATTGCAGGCACATCACTATCCATTCTTCTCAGCACATTAGCCATTGGCTCAAAGTAGTTGACAACAATGCCAACACCTTTCTAGAAGGTTTCCGATTGCATCGTTTTCTGAGCTATCTTCCGCTTGTCCTTCTCTATGTAACCCATTTCATGTAGCTCATCTGATCTGAATAGTTTAAGCATTTCCTTCTTGTTGCCTTGCAAGCTTTTAAGATTTAGAAATGCCATGGCAAACCTAGTAACACCTGAGCGTACCAAGTCTTTCGCATGTGTTTTCCTCATCAGAGCTAACACCCTTGTGTGAGCATACAAGAACACTATTACTTGTCTTGCTTGGGCAATTATTTTGTCAACCGATCCAAGCTTCCCTATGTCCTCCAACATGAGATCAATACAATGGGCTGCACATCCATTCCAAAAAATGGAAGGTCGCTTTGCTTTCATTAGACTTGTTGTTGCTACATTGACACTAGCATTGCCGGTAACCACTTCAAAGACTTTGTCTGCCCCTATATCTTCAATGCAATTATCAACGAGGTCAATATGTATTTGCAATTTTTTTGGACAGATGAACAATCAACTGAATTTAAGAATATGACTCCTTGAGAACTATGAACAACTAGGTTCATTACTCCCCTGCCCTTTTTATCTGTCATTACGGTACAACATGTGTCTCCCATGCTTGCTTATGTGGTTTGAATGAATCCAACACCTTCTTCTTCCTTGTCTGCTTGAACGGTGTACTCATCTCATACGCACTAGGCCCATCGAAGTTTGTGCCAACATCTCCAATGGCCTGAAGCATACATGCAAAGCTAGGTAGTGTGATAGTGCACTACTAGGAAAAGGGCTATAGCTAATATGGACATTAATGGCGCACCACAAATGTGGTGCGCCACTGCTATATAGCAGTGGTGCACCATGTGTAGGTACGCCATTCGTGTCTATATCACTAATGGCGCACCACACCCACGGTGCGCCACTACTAACAATTTTTTTATTTTTCCAAAACTAGTAATGGCGCAC
The DNA here is from genome assembly GCF_002162155.2 of Triticum dicoccoides. NCBI lineage: Eukaryota > Viridiplantae > Streptophyta > Magnoliopsida > Poales > Poaceae > Triticum > Triticum dicoccoides. The sequence continues at coordinate 736,685,401 of NC_041393.1, read as the reverse complement.
TGCACACTCTGTGCGCCACTACTAACATTTTTTTTACGTTTTTTCAAAACTAGTAATGGCGCACCACAAACACGGTGCGCCACTAATAACAATTTTTTTTATTTTTTTGCAAAACTAGTAATGGCGCACGTAACAGGTGCGCCATTAGTAACAAGGTTACTAATGGCACATTGTTAGGTGGTGCGCCATTAGTAACCTGGGAGCAGCTAGATATGATGGACAACCACCTACCCCACTCACTTTTCCCACGTCATTCTCTCCACCTCCTCCTCCAAGCTTGTCTCGGGTGCCTCCTCCTCCTCACCGCATTTACACCATAGATTCACCCAAATTAAGTGGTTAAATTTCCTTTTTTTGATAGGTAAGTAAGGGGAAAGCTTTCTTTAGGTTGTAGATCTAGTTTTTTCTCCCTCCAACAACGTGCACATGCACTTTTTATGGCCTAGATCTACGTATGTTTGTGGTGTTGCATATGTTTGTGTTTGCAGGTACCGGTATTTGAAATGTGATAGTTGCCAATATTTTGCCGGAATGTTGATTCATTTCCGTTTTGGCGTGAATTTGGCACTATGCATTCTTTTTGGTCCTATTTTTGGGCAAAGTCATGCCAATTTTTTCTGGTTCTAAAATATCGTTTTGCTCTTCCCCGCAGGAGACCATGGTCTGCACGATGACCGAAGGCATAGTGAATAGGTTTTTGAGCTGCGAGAACACCGAGATGCTTCAAAAGAACGAGACGGAGATAAGATGTCCGTGTCGAAGATGCAAGCTGAAGAGCCTTATGGACCCAGATTCCGTACAGGTGCGGGACCACCTGCTCTTGCGTGGTTTCATGGATGGATATCGGTGGAAAGGTGATGAAGATGATTATGAAGTTGTCCATGGGGGCCGAGCAAGAAATGAGGAAGGGAAGCAAGACAACCAAGGCGAGGGCGGGTGAGAAGACGAAGAATCTCCAGGACATGATCACAAAGTAGATGCTGGATAATATCTATTGTGGAATAAGAATTCTGGGAGTTATTAGAGGGGCGATGATGTGTTATAGTTGAATGATACTGCCTGGAGATGCATATATGTCGACTATCCCCTGTTTATAGTATACATTTTGCCATGTTGTGTCCTTGCATGATTAATTTTCTTGTCAGTTTCTTTAGTCTGTTCCCTTGCTATAGCCAGGCTCTTTGAATCTGTGATGGTGAAAGTCTATCTTAGTATGGAAATCCTGTAGTTTGTTTTTGGTAGGCACCCAAGTAGGCAGGTATATGATGAGTATGAAGTTGCAAACATAACTAATTAAGCGTCAGGGCGCTGCGTAAATTCTGTACAGCAATCATACCGAGTGGTTTCACCTCTTCACAGGCCAACGTATTTTCCATGTTGTGATGGAGGCCTTTTTTTAACACTAGGCTTTGCCACCTATTGTTTGTCTTGTAAATAGCATTGGACAGAGATTTAAGCAAGTAGCACATTGCCTTGTAAAGTTTTCATATAATAATTTATATACTCCTTGAAGATGACCTCAAGTACTAATTATAATCAGTCGAAGTTTGTGATAGAAAGTATATGCAAACAAATGGAATTCATAGAAGTACTAATTTAAATACTGCATGGCAGCAGTATATGTTTGTGATTCTGCTTATGTCAAACTGAAAGCAATACTAGATAGCTACAGAGTATTTGTGCAGAAATCTGAAAATGTTCCCTTTTGGCTTCATGTCTGAGCCAACAGAAAGGCAAAGGTGTGACCTGGGAGTTTTGTGCCTTGTATTAATTGCTTTCCCTACATGTTTGCAGGTTTAAGTGAAAAAAGAGGAAGAAAGGAGAATCAGGGTAGGGTTTCATGGCTAGAAGATATACTGCTGGGTTTTGTCTCCGACCATCGTGTCGTGATGATATTGTGGGGTTGCAGCGAGGCAGGGTGGGATAATTATTTTGCAGGTACCCCGAGAGGCCATTGAGTTTGCCGGAATGTCGATTAACTTCCGTTCCGGCAAATTCGGGTACTCCATATGTCCTATTTTTAGCAAAGGCCATGCTAAAATTTCCGTGAATTTTAGCATGACTTTGGTAAAAATAGGACATATGGGGTACTTTCGACTAATGCATGGGCCGGGGTATCTTAGTACTTAATTAAGTAGGATCAACTGTTTTTTTTGTCCATCATTTGATAAACTACATGCATGTGTATTTAGCATGACTGTTTTTAGGCAACACAGTGGGTGATCTTCCAAGTGCATTTTTTCAAAGAAGATGCAAATGAATGAAATTGGCTCACCGTGCCAAAGGAAATCAGGCTCAATGTAGGACAGATGCAGTTGATTTGCTGTTCTTATGGAATAAATAATAGATGTTTAACTAAAACCATTTACTATAGGACTTGCAAGCAGTTGTGCTTGCAAGCAGTAGCCCTTCTCTCTTCTTCTCATTTCTCTCATCTCAAGCAGTTAAAAACTTTATTTAATTAAACCAACTCCACACAAAATTAAATGACACTTTTCAAACAAAAAAGATCATATATATAAAGAGTAATGTTTCAGAATAGTTCCAAGCAGAGTAAAGTTTCAGTAATGTTATGGAGTTTTGAATTTTGCAATTTTGGTTCTCTGTAATTTTGTAATATTGCTTGCACTCAGTATTGCTTTAATGTGTGAAAATTGGAGTAGCATTATTGCTTGCTCTGTAGTGCATTTTTGCTAGGGACCTGATACTCCATACTGGGGCATTTTTACTACAACCTAAACTAGAGTAAACTAGAGTAGGACCTGATACATTTAAGCCATTTGCTAGCACTTCATGACTAAGACAATTCCCAACAATTTCTGTAGATTTCCAAAATTCAGTTTTGTACCACACACCGAAGCCCCAAGAAAGAACACTGCAATCTGAAACAGATGATCAATTTGCAGCCCCTGGATTAGTTTAATATTTTTTCACACACTCAGACACCCTTGCTTGCCATGTGTGTGAGAGAGATGGTGAGAGGAGACAAGAAGAAGGGGGTTAGGGAGGGACTTGGACCTTAGCAACAACACACTAACAGGTTCCATCCCAAAACACCTAGGCAATATCACAAACATCTCTCAGTTGTTCCTTGACAATAACCATCTTTTTGGCGACATTCCTCGAGAATTAGGTTATTTGGTCAACTTAGAGATCTTGTTCCTTGACAATAACCAACTTTTTGACCATACTTTTTTCCTATTTAGAGCGAACATGGCCCACAACAATGTGGCTGGCGGTTCATGCAAGGCATTCTCGGAGCTGTCCCAGGAGATGTGGAGGAAGAACCTCACCGCTATGAGGACGCCGCAGAAGACACCGATCCCGACTACCCAACCCCTAGTGGCGTCGGGGATGACACCACTGATGGTGCCGCCGAGGATGCCACCACTAATGATGGCAGCGCACACACAGATGGCAGCTAACCAAAGAGGCAACAGAAGGACCAACGCCCGAACGTGCTCGGCACTGGCAAGGAGGAATTTACTGAAGTGTCCTCCAGTGGGTATCCAACGACGCCCAAAGAATTAGTCAGTGGGTACGTGGGACAACTCGGGTGCATTCTCCGGAGCACCGTCTCGATCAACACCGACAACCTAAGGCATCGTGACCGAGGGAATTTGCGCAACCTCCTCTTCACGAAGCTGCACGAACGATGCCGCCCTCACGCCTCTCAGGGAATAAAGTGAACAATGCCGCCCTCACGAAGATGAGCACGACCCTTTCTACTTGGAGAGCCGCGGTGAGCCATAGGATTCTACGTGGTGATAGTTATGAGAAGATCAAGGAGAAAAATCCTTCGATCAACGAAGCTGACTACCGGGATTTCAAGATTAAGTGCGAGAGCAATGCATCCGCGGAATCAAGTCAGCAGGGGAAAGAAATGCGGGAATGGAACTTAGGGGTCCACAAACTCGGTCCCGTCCATTACAGAGTGGAAGAACCTATACGGGACAAGCAGGACGCGGAGCGTGCCGAGCAAGGCCTAGCACCCCTCTTCGATAAATACCATGACAAGCAGACCAGGAACTATGTAAGGGCCCGATACAAGGTGGACCAGGTAACAAAGGAGCTTACCACAGATCCAAAGACCAAGGCGCTTGAGCTTGTTCTGGTAAGGAATACACCCCCGCGTAATTAGCTCCATATGGTTGCATTCTAATTAATGAAGCCATATTTCTAAATGGTTCACGTTCCTTCCGCAGGACACTGAAAGCAGTAGAGCGGGGTTGTCTCAGAGCTCCCCTTGGGACACCACTTTAAATAGGGCATTGAATGTAATGAAACACAAGGATAAGTTCAGTAAGCCGTCGTCAGCTGGTCGTGTGGCCGGCAAAGGCTTGTCCACGAAATGGTCGGAATACATCAATGCTTGGCGAAAGGAGAGAAAGACCAGCTCGCAAAGCCAGTCGCGCGGGGTTCAAGAACTCAAGGCACAAGTGGCCCGGATTCCGGAGATGGTCCAAGAGTAAGTGCGAGACCAACTGGGAGGGACGATCACCGCCATTGTGCCTACCTTGATTGAGGGGCTGCAGGCGTGGATTGCAAGCGGCCAACAGGGGCCGCCCCCCGATTCCCAGCTTCACAGCCAACAACTCACACAACGCGCAGGCGGCGCCATTGGTGTCTGCGGCGGAGGCGGTATTGTTGTCTCCGGCGCCGGCGCGGGCATTGGAGCTTAATGCACCCGGTTGTGCAAAGAATTCGCCGGCCGGCTCCTCGGCAGCAACTAGCCTTTCCGTCACTTGCACGCCCGCCGTTGGCGGTGCCTCGACATTAGCCGAGCTCGACACCATCACGGTAAATAAGCCTCTCGGCCGATGACTTCATCTCCTTGCCTTTGACTAGGCATCCCTGACGCCCTACATGTTTTCGCAGTGCGCCGCCGACGTTCCATGCACTCTCCTCCACTTCGTGGGTGGCGAGTTGATCGATGTCGCCAAGGGCAGAATCGTTCAACCGGGCAACCCCGTGTTCCACGGTAATCCGATGCCACCCACCGTGTATAGGGTTCAACTGGTTCGGGTGCTGCCAGGCTGCGACGACTTCTTACCTCTGTTTCGACCCGCTAGGGCCGACTAAGATGATGTGATGACCCTTAGTGCCTGCTTAAGATAGACCTTGCTTTGGCCGAAGAGCCAGATTCGCTTGGGGGCGGGGGACACCACCCCATAGACAACACCGCCAGTCATGCCGGCGCCAAGCCATGGCAAGACCGCCGCAACACTACTGTTGGGGAACGTAGCAGAAATTCAAAATTTTCCTACGTGTCACCAAGATCTATCTATGGAGAGACTAGCAACAAGGGGAAGGAGAGTGCATCTACATACCCTTGTAGATCGCTAAGCGGAAGCGTTCAAGTGAACGGGGTTGATGGAGTCGTACTCGTCGTGATTCAGATCACCGATGATCCTAGTGCCGAACGGACGGCACCTCCGCGTTCAACACACGTACAGCTCGACGATGTCTCCCACGCCTTGATCCAGCAAGGAGAGAGGGAGAGGTTGAGGAAGACTCCATCCAGCAGCAGCACAACGGCGTGGTGGTGATGGAGGAGCGTGGCAATCCTGCAGGGCTTCGCCAAGCACCTACGGGAGAGGAGGAGGTGTCACGGGAGGGAGGGAGGCGCCAAGGGCTCAGGTGTGGATGCCCTCCCTCCCCTCCACTATATATAGGGGCAGGGGAGAGGGGGGAGGCGCAGCCTTGCCCCTTCCACCAAGGAAGGGGTGCGGCTAAGAAGGGGGGAGGAGTCCATCCTCCCCAAGGCACCTCGGAGGTGCCTTCCCCCTTGAGGACTCTCCCCTTTTTCCTATATCTTGGCGCATGGGCCTCTAGGGGCTGGTGCCCTTGGCCCATGTAGGCCAAGGCGCACCCCCTACAGCCCATGTGGCCCCCCGGGGCAGGTGGCCCCACCTGGTGGGCCCCCGGGACCCTTCCGGTGGTCCCGGTACAATACCGATGACCCCGAAACTTGTCCCGATGGCCGAAACAGGACTTCCTATATATAAATCTTTACCTCCGGACCATTCCGGAACTCCTCGTGACGTCCGGGATCTCATCCGGGACTCCGAACAACATTCGGTAACCACATACAAACTTCCTTTATAACCCTAGCGTCATCGAACCTTAAGTGTGTAGACCCTACGGGTTCAGGAGACATGTAGTCATGACCGAGATGTTCTCCGGTCAATAACCAACAGCGGGATCTGGATACCCATGTTGGCTCCCACATGTTCCACGATGATCTCATCGGATGAACCACGATGTTAAGGACTCAATCAATCCCGTATACAATTCCCTTTGTCTAGCGGTATGGTACTTGCCCGAGATTCGATCGTCGGTATACCGATACCTTGTTCAATCTCGTTACCGGCAAGTCTCTTTACTCGTTCCGTAACACATCATCCCGTGATCAACCCCTTGGTCACATTGTGCACATTATGATGATGTCCTACCGAGTGGGCCCAGAGATACCTCTCCGTTTACACGGAGTGACAAAATCCCAATCTCGATTCGTGCCAACCCAACAGACACTTTCAGAGATACCCGTAGTGTACCTTTATAGCCACCCAGTTACGTTGTGACGTTTGGCACACCCAAAGCACTCCTACGGTATCCGGGAGTTGCACAATCTCATGGTCTAAGGAAATGATACTTGACATTAGAAAAGCTTTAGCATACAAACTACATGATCTTGTGCTAGGCTTAGGATTGGGTCTTGTCCATCACATCATTCTCCTAATGATGTGATCCCGTTATCAACGACATCCAATGTCCATGGTCAGGAAACCGTAACCATCTATTGATTAACGAGCTAGTCAACTAGAGGCTTACTAGGTACATGGTGTTGTCTATGTATCCACACATGTATCTGAGTTTCCTATCAATACAATTCTAGCATGGATAATAAACGATTATCATGAACAAGGAAATATAATAATAATCAATTTATTATTGCCTCTAGGGCATATTTCCAACAGTCTCCCACTTGCACTAGAGTCAATAATCTAGTTCACATCGATATGTGATTAACACTCAAGGTCACATCCCCATGTGACTAACACCCAAAGAGTTTACTAGAGTCAATAATCTAGTTCACATTTACCATGTGATTAACACTCGATGAGTTCTGGGTTTGATCATGTTATGCTTGTGAGAGAGGTTATAGTCAACGGGTCTGAACCTTTCAGATCCGTGTGTGCTTTACAAATCTCTATGTCATCTCCTAGATGCAGCTACCACGTTCTATTTGGAGCTATTCCAAATAACTGTTCTACTTGGAGCTATTCTAAATTGTTGCTTCATTATACGTATCCGGTATCTCTACTCAGAGCTATCCGGATAGGTGTTAAGCTTGCATCGACGTAACCCTTTACGACGAACTCTTTTACCACCTCCATAATTGAGAAAATTCCTTAGTCCACTAGTTACTAAGGATAACTTTGACCGCTGTCCTGTGATCCATTCTTGGATCACTCTTGTACCCCTTGACTGACTCATGGTAAAGCACACTTCAGGTGCGGTACACAGCATAGCATACTGTAGAGCCTATGTCTTAAGCATAGGGGACGACCTTCATTCCTTTCTCTCTATTCTGCCATGGTCGAGCTTTAAGTCTTAACTTCATACCTTACAACTCACGCAAGAACTCCTTATTTGACTGATCCATCTTGAACACCTTCAAGATCACGTCAAGGCATGTGCTCATTTGAAAGTACTATTAAGCGTTTTGATCTATTCTTATAGATCTTGATGCTCAATGTTCAAGTAGCTTAATCCAGGTTTTCCATTGAAAACACTTTCCAAATAACCCTATATGCTTTCCAGAAATTCTACGTCATTTCTGATCATTAATATGTCAACAACATATACTCATCAGAAATTCTATAGTGCTCCCACTCACTTCTTTGGAAATACAAGTTTCTCATAAACTTTGTATACACCCAAAAACTTTGATCATCATCAAAGCATACATTCCAACTCCGAGATGCTCACTCCAGTCCTCAGAAGGATTGCTGGAGATTTGCATACTTATTAGCATATTTCAGGATAGACAAAACCTTCCGGTTGTATCACATACAACCTTTCCTCAAGAATCGTCGAGGAAACAATGTTTTGACATCCTATCTGCAAGATTTCATAAATAATGCAGTAATTGCTAATATAATTCCAATAGACTCTTAGCATCGCTACGAGTGAGAAAGTCTCATCGTAGTCAACTCCTTGAACTTGTTGAAAAACATCTTAACGACAAGTCGAGCTTTCTCAATGGTGACACTTACCATCATTGTCTGTCTTCCTTTCAAAATCCATCTGTACTCATTAGCCTTACGACCATCGAGCCATTCTGCCAAAGTCTACACTTTGTTTTCATACATGGATCCTCTCTCGGATTTTATGGCCTTGAGCCATTTATCGGAATCCGGGCCCACCATCGCTTCTCCATAGCTCGTAGGTTCATTGTTGTCTAGCAACATGACTTCCAAGACAGGATTACGTACCACTCTGAAGTAGTACGCATCCTTGTCATCCCACGAGGTTTGGTAGTGACTCGATTCGAAGTTTCATGATCACTATCATAAGCTTCCACTTCAGTTGGTGTACGTGCCATAGGAACAACTTCCTGTGCCCTGCTACACACTTGTTGAAGTGACGGTTCAATAACCTCATCAAGTCTCCACCATCCTCCCACTCAACTTTTCGAGAGAAACCTTTCCTTGAGAAAGGACCCGATTCTAGAAACAATTCATATTGTTTTTGGATCTGAGACAGGAGGTATACCCAACTGTTTTGGGTGTCCTATGAAGATGCATTTTATCCGCTTTGGGTTCGAGCTTATCAATCCTGAAACTTTTCCACATAAGCGTCGCAGCCCCAAACCTTTAAGAAACGACAACTTAGGTTTCTCTAAACCATAATTCATACGGTGTCATCTCAACGGAATTACGTGGTGCCCTATTTAAAGTGAATTTGGTTGTCTCTAATGCCTAACCCATGAACGATAGTGGTAATTCGATAAGAGACATCATGGTACGCACCATATCCAATAGGGTGCAACTATGATGTTCGGACACACCATCACACTATGGTGTTCCAGGCTGTATCAGTTGTGAAACAATTTCCACAATGTCTTAATTCTGTGCCAAACTCGTGATTCAGATATTCATCTCTATGATCATATCATAGATCTTTTATCCTCTTGTCACGACGATCTTTCAACTTCACACTGAAATTACTTGAACCTTTCAATAATTCAGACTCGTGATTCATCAAGTAAACATACTCAACATCTACTCGAATCATCTGTGAAGTAAGAACATAACGATATTCACTGCATGCCTCAGCACTCATTGGACTGCACACATCAAAATGTGTTACTTCCAACAAGTTGCTATCTTGTTCCATCTTACTGAAAACGAGGCTTTTCAGTCATCTTGCCCATGTGGTATGATTTGCATGTCCTAAGTGATTCAAAATCAAGTGAGTCAAAACGGTCCATTTGCATGGAGTTTCTTCATGCATATACACCAATAGACATGGTTCGCATGTCTCAAACTTTTCAAAAACGAGTGAGCCCAAAGATCCATCAATATGGAGCTTCTTCATGCGTTTTATACCGATATGACTTACGTGGCAGTGCCACAAGTAGGTGGTACTATCATTACTATCTTTTTGCATGAACATGTGTATCACTACGATCGAGATTTAATAAACCATTCATTTTAGGTGTAAGACCATTGAAGGTATTATTCAAATAAACAGAGTAACCATTATTCTCCTTAAATGAATAACCGTATTGCGATAGACGTAATCCAATCATGTCTATGCTCAACGCAAACACCAAATAACAATTATTTAGGTTTAACACCAATCTCTTTGGTAGAGGGAGCGTGCGATGCTTGATCATATCAAGCTTGGAAAAACTTCCAACACATATCGTCAGCTCACCTTTAGCTAGTCTCCGTTTATTCCGTAGCCTTTTGTTTCGAGTTACTAACACTTAGCAACCGAACCGGTATCTAATACCCTGGTGCTACTAGGAGTACTAGCAAAGTACACATTAACACAATGTATATCCAATATACTTCTATCGACCTTGCCAGCCTTCTTATCTACCAAGTATCTAGGGTAATTCTGCTCTAGTGGTTGTTCCCCTTATTACAGAAGCACTTAGTCTCGGGTTTGGGTTTTACCTTGGGTTTCTTCACTAGAGCAGCAGCTGATTTGCCATTTCATGAAGTACCCCTTCTTTCCCTTGCCCTTCTTGAAACTAGTGGTTTCACCAACTATCAACAATTGATGCTCCTTCTTGATTTCTACTTTCGCAGTGTCAAACATTGCGAATACCTCAAGGATCATCATATCTATCCCTGATATGTTATAGTTTCATCACGAAGCTCTAACAGCTTGGTGGCAATGACTTTGGAGAACCATCACTGTCTTATCTGGAAGATCAACTCCCACTCGATTCAAATGATTGTTGTACTCAGACAATCTGAGCACAAGCTCAACAATTGAGCTTTTCTCCTTAGTTTGCAGGTTAAGAAAGTCATCGGAGGTCTTATACCTCTTGACATGGGCACGAGCCTGAAATCCCAATTCAGCCCTCAAAACATCTCATATGTTTCGCGATGTTTCAAAAACATCTTTGGTGCCTCAACTCTAAACCGTTTAACTGAACTATCACGTAGTTATCAAAACGTGTATGTCAGATGTTCGCAACAACCACAGACAACGTTCGAGGTTCAGCACACTGTGCGGTGCATTAAGGACATAAGCCTTCTATGAAGCAATGAGGATAATCCTCAGTTTACGGACCTAGTCCGCATAATTGCTACTATCAACTTTCAACTAATTATTCTCTAGGAACATATCTAAACAGTAGAACTATAGCGTGAGCTACGACATAATTTGCAAAAACCTTTTGACTATGTTCAGGATAATTAAGTTCATCTTATGAACTCCCACTCAGATAGACATCCCTCTAGTCATCTAAGTGATTACATGATCCGAGTCAAACTAGGCCGTTTCTGATCATCACGTGAGACGGACTAGTCATCATCGGTGAACATCTTCATGTTGATCGTATCTTCTATATGACTCATGTTCGACCTTTCGGTCTCCGTGTTCCAAGGCCATGTCTGTACATGCTAGGCTCGTCAAGTTAACCCTAAGTGTTTCGCGTGTGTAAATCTGTCTTACACCCGTTGTATGTGAACGTTAGAATCTAACACCCGATCATCACGTGGTGCTTCGAAACACGAACTGTCGCAACGGTGCACAGTTAGGGGAGAACACTTCTTGAAATTGTTGTAAGGGATCATCTTATTTACTACCGTCGTTCTAAGCAAATAAGATGTATAAACATGATAAACATCACATGCAATCAAATAGTGACATGATATGGCCATCATCACTTTGCTCCTTTTGATCTCCATCTTCGGGGCTCCATGATCATCATCGTCACCGGCATGACACCATGATCTCCATCATCATGATCTCCATCATCGTGTCTTCATGAAGTTGCCTCGCCAACTATTACTTCTACTACTATGGCTAATGGTTAGCAATAAAGTAAAGTAATTACATGACGTTTAAGTTGACACGCAGGTCACAAATAAATTAAGACAACTCCTATGGCTCCTGCCGGTTGTCACACTCATCGACATGCAAGTCGTGATTCCTATTACAAGAACATGATCAATCTCATACATCACATATATCATTCATCACATCCTTTGGCCATATCACATCACATAGCATACCCTGCAAAAACAAGTTAGACGTCCTCTAATTGTTGTTTGCATGTTTTACGTGGCTGCTATGGGTTTCTAGCAAGAACGTTTCTTACCTACGCATGAACCACAACGTGATATGCCAATTGCTATTTACCCTTCATAAGGACCCTTTTCATCGAATCCGATCCGACTAAAGTGGGAGAGACAGACACCCGCCAGCCACCTTATGCAACTAGTGCATGTTTGTCGGTGGAACCGGTCTCACGTAAGCGTACGTGTAAGGTTGGTCCGGGCCGCTTCATCCCACGATGCCGCCGAATCAAGATAAGACTAGTAACGGCAAGCATATTGAACAATATCGACGCCCACAACTACTTTGTGTTCTACTCGTGCAAAGAATCTACGCAATAGACCTAGCTCATGATGCCACTGCTGGGGAACGTAGCAGAAATTCAAAAAATTTCCTACGTAACACCAAGATCTATCTATGGAGAGACCAGCAACGAGTAGAAAGGGGAGGAGAGTGCATCTACATACCCTTGTAGATCGCTAAGCGGAAGCGTTCAAGTGAACGGGGTTGATGGAGTCGTACTCATCGTGATTCAGATCACCGATGATCCTAGTGCCGAACGGACGGCACCTCCGCGTTCAACACACGTACAGCTCGACGATGTCTCCCACGCCTTGATCCAGCAAGGAGAGAGGGAGAGGTTGAGGAAGACTCCATCCAGCAGCAGCACAACGGCGTGGTGGTGATGGAGGAGCGTGGCAATCCTGCAGGGCTTCGCCAAGCACTTATGGGAGAGGAGGAGGTGTCACGGGAGGGAGGAAGGCGCCAAGGGCTCATGTGTGGATGCCCTCCCTCCCCTCCACTATATATAGGGGCAGGGGAGAGGGGGGAGGCGCAGCCTTGCCCCTTCCTCCAAGGAAGGGGTGCGGCTAAGAAGGGGGGAGGAGTCCATCCTCCCCAAGGCACCTCGGAGGTGCCTTCCCCCTTGAGGACTCTCCCCTTTTTCCTATATCTTGGTGCATGGGCCTCTAGGGGCTGGTGCCCTTGGCCCATGTAGGCCAAGGCGCACCCCCTACAGCCCATGTGGCCCCCCGGGACAGGTGGCCCCACCTGGTGGGCCCCCGGGACCCTTCCGGTGGTCCCGGTACAATACCGATGACCCCGAAACTTGTCCCGATGGCCGAAACAGGACTTCCTATATATAAATCTTTACCTCCGGACCATTCCGGAACTCCTCGTGTCGTCCGGGATCTCATCCGGGACTCCGAATAACATTCGGTAACCACATACAAACTTCCTTTATAACCCTAGTGTCATCGAACCTTAAGTGTGTAGACCCTACGGGTTCGGGAGACATGTAGTCATGACCGAGATGTTCTCCGGTCAATAACCAACAGCGGGATCTGGATACCCATGTTGGCTCCCACATGTTCCACGATGATCTCATCGGATGAACCACGATGTCAAGGACTCAATCAATCCCGTATACAATTCCCTTTGTCTAGCGGTATGGTACTTGCCCGAGATTCGATCGTCGGTATACCGATACCTTGTTCAATCTCGTTACCGGCAAGTCTCTTTACTCGTTCCGTAACACATCATCCCGTGATCAACCCCTTGGTGACATTGTGCACATTATGATGATGTCCTACCGAGTGGGCCCAGAGATACCTCTCCGTTTACACGGAGTGACAAAATCCCAATCTCGATTCGTGCCAACCCAACAGACACTTTCAGAGATACCCGTAGTGTACCTTTATAGCCACCCAGTTACGTTGTGACGTTTGGCACACCCAAAGCACTCCTACGGTATCCGGGAGTTGCACAATCTCATGGTCTAAGGAAATGATACTTGACATTAGAAAAGCTTAGGATTGGGTCTTGTCCATCACATCATTCTCCTAATGATGTGATCCCGTTATCAACGACATCCAATGTCCATGGTCAGGAAACCGTAACCATCTATTGATTAACGAGCTAGTCAACTAGAGGCTTACTAGGGACATGGTGTTGTCTATGTATCCACACATGTATCTGAGTTTCCTATCAATACAATTCTAGCATGGATAATAAACGATTATCATGAACAAGGAAATATAATAATAATCAATTTATTATTGCCTCTAGGGCATATTTCCAACAACTACCGGACATGCCGGGCATGCATATGGCACAGGATCCGGACATGCATATGGCACAAGATCCGGACGACGACGACGACGACAATGGTACATTTACCAACATCGATAAGTACATGAATGAACATGGGTATGGTGACGAATTCTTAGGGCCTCCTTCTCAAGAACCCAACCTTGCAAAAGACGACCGCGATCTAGCTGGTACCATGCAGAAACCCAATTGCAACAGGCATCGTCTGGCATTCAGTTCTCAGGAGACGCCTCCAGCTGCCACCTTCACCGAGCCTCAGATAGCCGAGGTGCGAAATATTATCATCCCCAACACACTTAAGAAGGTGGCCTTTGAGCAGAACTCGATCCCATTACAGCAGCAAAAGAAGAAGGGACGGAAAAGAAAGAATAACAAGGGTGCAAGCCAGCCGACACCGAGTACGATCCGTGCTCAGGACGGGCCACATTCACCTAAGGATATCTCGAGGAGGGTGCATGTGGCGGGTAGCTCGATGCTACCGACTAATCTGCTCAATAATGCAACCGGTGCTATGCGGAGTCTGCATGACAGTGTTCTTTCTTGGAGAAGCGGCGTCTCCCTGCATGATGTGGCATACCCGGTTTTCATGGCCAAGGTGCCAGAGGGTAAGGGCTTTGTTGATAGCACCATTGGGGGTATGATCGTCCTGCGGTTTGAAGACATCTTCGCTATGTTTAACCTTCATCCGCTGCACTACACCTTCATTCGGCTATTTTTGCTAAGTATGGAGATGCAGATCATTAGAGACAAGACCCTGGACATCGTGATAGTCGACCCCTTCTACATGCGTGCCAAGATCTTGGGCAGCGCTGGGGACCGGCAAGTCGCGAGTTCATACCTTGAAGGCGTCATTCTCGCAAACGCAGATAAGGATAACTTCCTCATGCCTTACTTTCCCGAGTAAGTCATCCCCTCACCGCCCCGTAACATGTGATTTCTTAGATTTCGATCGTTCTTTTTTTTCTAACATTCCGTGTTTTGTGCAGTGACACACATTGCACCCTCGTCCTCTTAAGCCTGAAATATTCCATGGCCACGTATTTCGACTCAGACCGTCAGTCGAAGAAAGACTACACAAATATCAAGAAAGTTCTTGATGAAGCTCTTCCCGGCTACGCCGGATCTGGAGGCACCTTCAGCAGGCCAATTCGTAGGTACGGCAAGCACGTGTTCACCCACAATACGACGTTCCCCTGCGTCAAGCAGGCGCCTGGCGGTCAGAAGGATGCCTACTACGCCCTCCATCACATGCGGGCAATCATACGGGACCATAATCACCTTCTGCTACCAAATAATCTCAAAGATTGGGCCGCACGCTTGTCGGCAATCCAGGACGCGGACATCAGACAAGAATTCTTTCGCATCCAGTCGGAGTTTGCGGAAATCATCCATCAAGATGTCCTTCGTACCTTGGGGCAGTTCTACCTTACGGCGGCTTCATCCATGCTCCGGTCCCTGAGTCGAGTCAAAAGTAGTGATGCTATGTAGTTCTGAAATATCGATTAGCTCATGTTGTAATTAAACTTTAATGAACTTGTATGTCTCTTTAGTTTGGACAGTCGTTCAACTTATATGTAATCGATGCTATTTATTAGTAGGACCAAGAATCGTGCTATTAATGTGTTGCTTTTCTCTTCTGATCCTTTTGTTGCATACTTATATATTGCTTATGTATTGTCTGTGGATTGCTACTAACGTTTTGTTTGTCTAGTGCATAGAGATGCCATCGTATGTCGTGTACAAGGGTAAGGTTCCCGGAGTCTACGACGACTGGGAGGAGTGTCGGAGATAGGTTCACCATTTTAGCGGTAACAGTTACAAAGGGTACAACACTAGGGAGGAGGCGGAAGCTAGATACGCGCGCTATCTAGCGGGAGAGAGGAGGGAGCGTTGGAGGAACCGGATGAAAACCAGTTTCATCGCGATGAAGCTCATGATGATGACTGCAACTCTCTTCTATGTGATGGTAGTTTAGATGATCGTTATCGACTTGTAATGTGAAGAAAAACTCGCTACTCGCGGTCTCGAGACTTGTAATGTTCTAACATTTTTCGGTATTGTGAATTCGGAGACTAATATGATGAATTGTATTCGGAGACTAATCTTCTATTGTATTCCATAAATCTGTTGTTTAATTATATGTTGTGCTATCTATATTCTATGCAGTAATGTATTTTGTAACTTGTGCAAATATCAGAAAAGAAAAGAAAAATTCCTAATATTCATAGTAGTGGCGCACCGTGTTGCACTTTAGTGGCGCACTGGAATAAACACACCAGTGGTGCATTATATCAAAGTGCGCCATTAGTAACCCAGAGCACAAAGTAAATATGGCCCCCGGGAGGCATAGTAATGGAGCACTTGTGTACATAGTAATGGCGCACTGTATGGTGCGCCACTATTATCTGGGATATTAGTGGCGCACCAGAGGTGCGCCATTACTATTTGTTACTAGTGGCGTGTTAATAGTGGCGCACCTGTAGTGCGCCATTAATAGCAAAAACAGGTGCGCTACTAACAACCCTTTTCTTAGTAGTGGTGTTATGTGCGATGCTAGCTTCATAGAAAAATTGACATATATATCCACAAGCTCTATCCCTCCTCTATTGTCTTCGCTGAGTTGATACCTTCAACTGAACCTTTTCGGATTCACAATTTTTTTTGCTTCATCTTGACAGTTTTTTCTATTCTAGGCTTGCAGAATTTCTCCATGGGGCCACCCATTGAGCTTCTTGTGCCTGGTTTTGACCTTAAAATCACAACCTGATTGCCATCTTCTTCATCAGTTTCTTTTTATCCATCGGAGTGAACTAAGTCAACACTAGATCTGAGTGCCTCCAATCCCTCGATCTTTTTTTCCTTCAGCTCAGTAGTCTTTAGGAGCAAAGCTATCATCTCCAGTCTGACATCACTAGGAACTTTATGGCATGGTAAGACACCACAATTCGTTATTTGTGAAAGGTGAAACGTTATCCTTGTAATGCCAGCTGTGCATATCTTGCCACAATAGTTGCATCGCTGCCAATGCTTCTTATTCACATATGGAAGAGTGCAATACTTCCACGCAGGGTCATCCGAGTCAACGACTTGAGGGGGTGAAGGTCCTGCTACTGAGGCAGTGCTTGAGCCAGCAACACCTATTCAAAAAGAAGCGAACAAAATAAATTTAGTTATTGTTTAGGCAGATTAACTGAAAACTTCAGGAGTATTCAGCCATTCACCATTTTCCTGTAGCAGTACAAGCATTCACAAGAAGAGATAACAGAGGATAGATGAGCTTACCTGCTGACGAGATTTGCTGGCTCATGGTCACCTGGTGGACACCGTAGCCGCGGGGAGCTCCGTCACCTTATGGATGCGGTCGTCACCGTCAACAGAGGAAGTAGCTAGGAGGGAGTAGCCGAGAGGAAACATCCGGGAGCTGCGTCGCCTGGTGGAATACCCCGTCGCTGGGAGGGAGAGGGAGTGGCGAAGAAGGTCAGTCGCCGGAGTCGCCGCTCGAGGACGTCGCCATGGTTGGTCGTTGGTCGGCCGCCGCCATTGTTCCTGCTTGATATGAGGATGGGAGTGGGGATAGGGTTTGGCTCGAGAGGAGGGTTGGGCTTATTCGACTATTGGTAGGCTTGGGCTTTGACACGCGCATCGATTTCATCTTGGACCGAAAATTTTAGGTCTGAGACGCGGGACGCTGACGCTAGAGGCCCAATTTTAGCGCTAAGTGACATCTAGCGTGCTATTAGCACGCTTACTCTTCGTACGTAAAATGGTGCTTCGCGTAGCACAGCACAGTCAGGGTGTGTGTAGCGGCGCTATAGCGCGCTATTCAAATCTTTGGAGCCATGTGCTCTTCCTACAAATTTTATCTCACATGATTGCTTGATTTTGCGTCTTGTACAGGTCCTTCTCAGGGACTAATTTTTTAGGAAGAAATTTCTTTATTAGTAATTGGCAGCTTGTTTCCACGCATTTGGTTCTCTTGATTCCTGAGGCTTTGCATTATCGTTTTCTAAACTAGAGCTATCTTTAAATCAACAACTTTACATAATGCATTTGCGCCAAATGTCCTTAGTTGTTTCCCTCCCAAAATATTAATCCTTATGAATACTATAAAGATTTGTCATGTTGGTTCAATAGGCTAACATTATATAAACAGCTAGACATGCCATATCACCTCCACCAAAATCCATCACATCAGAGAAGCAACTACGCCAGTGTAGTAGTGCGTATACACCCGACCGACAATGACGCCGATTCCATGATGGAGAAGTAACCTCATACATGGCCAGCCATGGTAGACTGCAACTCTTGGTGTCTTGCATGTTTGCATGCATGTAATCATGCTCGTTTTGATTCAGGTTCTCAAAGTTTCATTCACATTTAACCAATTTATAAGATATTTTTTCCTTGATAATATGTAATTCACACTTTGGATATTTGTAATGCTTTCCTACTCCAAGTAATAATATGGATTGAATGTAAATGTGCACATTACATTAGTTTCCATCATCCATTTGGTCCACAATATAGGATGTGAAAAAAGTCAACAACCAAGAATATAAAGCAGAAAAAGCAAGTGTGTTATTTAGTTTTTATTATCATACATCATAGAGCTATTTAATAAAATCAAAGAGCCCCGGGTTCGACCAAAATGGCATAACTATCAGTTGCATGCTTCATGTTTGCTAAATAACTTTGCAAGATTTTGCTAAATTATCCTTCAACTATAGTGCACACATGGATCATGAGAGAGTCACCCTGTCAATGGCCACCATTGAATGGCTAGAGATTTTAAGGTGGCCACGTTAACAATGTGGTCAAAGATGATGTGCCAACAACTGCGGACGAGAAGTACTTCATGTTTATGTGTGTTGTCTCATTCCATTTCATCTACCAGTTCACCCGTAAGCTCAAACTGATGGAGAAAGATGAGCTATGCATTTATACATCAACATCACCCCTTAATTGCAGCTCCCACGGGCCTAAACGTGTACAAAACGTGGGTTGCAATTTAATTGCGCCAACTGTGTCTTGAACTCAAGACATGTTGGCTCACAAATCATGTAGGACTGCATGCACCAGCAAGTTCACCGAAGAGCTCAAACTAAGAGAGAGGGTTGGACATTATATGACAACAACACCTAGGCTCACATGTTCTTCTCTATAAGGCAGTTAAGCTAATTAATACTAGGTGAAGCAACATGTCGACAAGGTCGGAGCGGCGAGCGGACAGAGGAGGCGGTAGTGGATATAGGTTTAGGGTCGGTTATGCATGTCTTGTCGACAAGCTGTTAGAGCAACTACAATAGTGGGTTTATAGCCCGCTTACTTGGCACTTTTGCCCATATGGAGGAGAGAGATGTGAAATAATAAAGGGAGTGGGCTCTCATGCAAGAGCATAGCTATATACGTGCTCCGAGGCAAATACAATAAATGTGAAGAAAGAGAAAGAAAGAAGATAGGAAAAAGTACTAATGTACTCCCTCCGGTCCTTTTTACACCGATTATTAGATTTGTGTCATGTCAAACATTGCAAATTTTGACCAAATTTATATTTAAAATATCAAAATCTACAATACCTAATATATATACTACGAAACTTCATTCTCTACACGTAAGAATGTATGTGGTATATACACAAGGAATTTAACAAACATCTACATGTTTATATGTGATCTTCACAAAAAAGACAAATATATAGATTAAAATAGGTTTTTCCTTTATTGCGTTTGGGCCAGATTTTTTTTGTGGCCTGCAAATAATCATTTTATTTAATAAAATTTGACACATATTCCGAGAACAAGAATATGAATTTAAGGAAAACATTGATATTTCTGGGAACTTTTTTTTCAAAATGGGTGAGCCCGTCGTATAGAACACAACTCATGCCTAAACCGCACTTTTTGAAGCACATACCCTCTAGAAATTATGGAGTGGAAGGATGTGATGGCAATTCTGGTAGCTAGAGGGCGTTTTTTACTCTCTAGCTTTCATATTGGCGATCATTATAGAGGGCGGGGCCATACTGTGAGTCTGCTAGAGCGAGAAGACTCCTTCACGCTCGGTCGCTGCAACGAGCGAAACCAATCCAGCGCAAGACTTCAGCCGACCAGATTTTCTATCAGGGCCCACCACATGAGACTTTTGTGCGCGCACACATGCGAAGGCTGGGAGTCGGCCCCACCGCAAATCAACACTAATCGCCCCCCCCCCTCCTGATTTTCAGGGGGGGCCCGCTGCTAATTATTCCACCCCTAATTAATCCGTGTAACTAAGGCACTTTCCAAATTAGGCCTGTCCGAAAACGAGCGCTGCAACGCGCGCGCGCGAGATAGACACTCCCCTGCTAGAGTTGGTATAAGGTTAGGTAGTTGTCATCTCTTCTCTCACCATAGGTTCTAATTTTTTTTCTGAGAGTGAGACGACTGGTTGCAAGTTGTTATTGGTGTTGATTTTAATGCACGGCCTTGATCTACATCCTTGAAAATTGAGCTTTTTTGAATCGATGTGCATTAAGATGCATGCTTTGTATTTTCTCGTGGGAAAAAAACCTTGGTTGCTCAATCCAATGAAGCTGTAAATGCCCGAGCCGTGTGCTCTTCCTACAAATTTTATGTCTCATGATTGCTTGATTTTGCCTCCTGTACAGGTCCTTCTCCGGGACTAATTGTTTAGGACGAAATTTATTTATTGGTAATTGACAGCTTGTTTGCATTGCTTGATTTTGCCTCTTGTACAGGTCCTTCTCCGGGACTAATTGTTTAGGACAAAATTTATTTATTGGTAATTGACAGCTTGTTTGCATGCATTTAATTCTCTTGATTCCTAAGTCTTGCCATTATCGTTTCAGAAAACAAGAGCTCTCTCTAAATCAACAATGTTCCATTTCACATTTGCGCCAAAAGTCCTTAGTTGTTTCCCTCCCAAGATTTGAATCCTTATCAATACTATCAAGACATGCCATTTTGGTTCAATTGGATCACTTTATATAAACAGCAAGACACGCCATATCGCCTCCATCAAAATCCATCACATCAGAGCTAGAGAAGCAACTGCAGCAGTGTAGTAGTGCGTATACACCCAACCGACCATTACACCGATTGAATGATGGAGAAGGAACCTCATACACGGCCAACCATTGTAGACTGCATTTCCTTCTGTCTTGCACGTTTCATGCATGTAATCATGCTCGGTTTGATTTCATGTTGTTAAAGTGCCATTCAAATTTAATCAATTCATACGAAGCATTTTCTCCTAGATAATCTTGAATCCACACTTCGGTATATCTTGTTTTTTGGGAAAGATTTTAGTATATTTTTAATACTTTCCTACTCTGAGTTATAATCTGGATTGACTGTAAATGCGTACATTACATTCTTTTTCGTCATCCATTTGGTCCACACACTACTAGGGAAAACCTTAAACACAGAGGATTATGAGTAGCGCAGGTTAAAACAAAGCGCTACTGATACTTACCCGTAGCGCGGGGACAAAAAAGGTGCTACAGCTACTATGGTTGCAGTAGCGTGTCTAGAGCAAAACGCGCTACTACTAAAATTCCTACACCGTTGCCGACAGACTAGGAATAGTATTAGCGTGTTTGGGGAAAAGGCGCTACTGATAATATATTTACAGTAGCACGTTTTATGCGGTGAGCGCTAATGCTAACAAAAAGAAAATAAAATGAAAAAGAAACAGAAAAGTAAATTTAAATCAAAGTAATATAAAAAGGAGAAAAAAAAGAAATGTAAAGAAAAATAAAAGAAAAAGAAAAATAATGGAGAAAGGCATAGCAGTAGCGGTTGTTTCTAACGGGCGCTATAGCTAATCTTGCAGCAGCGTGTTTCTTAGACGCGCGCTATAGCTAAGTTCCTTAAATAGAGGAGAAAAGAAAAAGAAAAGTAAAAAAGAAAAGGAAAAGGAAAAGGAAAATAAATAGCTACTTCCTATAACAGTGGCGCGTTTTTGAACAAGCGCTATAGCTACTTCCTATAGCAGTAGCGTGTTTTACGTCCAGCACTATAGCTAACTTAGCTATAGCATTGTTTTCCAACCAGCACTACCGCTAAATTTGACATAACGTTCGCGCGGGCTTTCTCTCCCGGCGACATCTCCCCCAAATCCCCACCCCCTTGTCGACGTTGTCGCCCTCCGTGCGCCCTACATCGCCGTCGGCCTTCGAGCACCGTCCCGTCGCCCTCTACACGCCGTCTGGTGCCCTCCATCGCCCTCTGCTGCCGTCCCTCGCAACGTGCCCGAGCCCCGACCACGACCTCGTCGCCCCGCGCCCCCTCTCCCTCGGCCGCTCTGCCTCCTCCTGCTCCCTACCTCTGCCGGCACCCAAGGTGAGTACGCCTACACCTCCTCCTCCTTCCTACCTCTGCCTAGCTAGGGTGCTTAAGTAGTTATACATGCTTAAGTAGCTAGGGTTCATCTAAATAGTTAGGGTTCATCAAATTAGCTAGTACTTGTAGATGCTTAAGTATTTGTAAAGTTTCCGCGCACCCAATGTAGTTAACTAAATATAATTTTTAGGACAAATTTGTATATGCTTAAGTAGTTCTATAGTTGTTGTGCTTAACTAAGGCAGTAGGGTTAGGGCAGTAGAGTTTAACTAGAAATGTTAGGGCAGTAGGGTTTAACTAGATGTTTAGGGCAGTTGGATTTAGTTTATAGAAAAAGAATTCAATATAAATATATTAATTTCTATTAGTGCTGCTAGTCTAGTAGGGTTTAGTTTGGAGAAAAATTCCAATATAGAAATGTAAGGGCAGTAGGGTTTAGTTTAGAGAAAAAATTCAATATAAAAATATAAATTTCTATTAGTGTTGCTAGTCCAGTAGGGTTTAGTTTAGAGAAAAATTCAATATAAAAATATAATTTTCTTTATTTTTACTAAAATGTTATCAGTACGGAAATTTATGACTAAAATTGAGTTATAGGGTTCATCATTTTTATTAGGACATAATTTTTATTAGGACAGTAATTTAGGACTAAAATATGCAAAGGTTCTAGGGTTCTAGGTTTCTAGGGTTCATCCATCTATATTTTTTTTTGAATTGAGTTTGAGAGAGAATGGGATTTGTGTGTTTTTTTTAATTGTAGGAGATGCAAATTTGAAGGGGTCATGTTATATGCAAATTCCTCAATAGTGTTTGCTCATGCATATCTACTGTTGTAGTTGCTCATGTACATGTTCTTAAGTGATCCTATTACATGCAACACTGAAGTGGTTCGATTGTGCCCAGGTGGCCTTTTTTTGTTTGCAGGTAATGATTTGAGTGACCTACATTTTGCCGGAGTGTTGATTCATTTCCGTTCCCGCAAATTTCAGGCGCTCGATTCGTCCACTTTTTAGCAAAGGTCATGCCGAAATTTTCCATGAATTTTGGCATGACTTGTGCTTGGAACTAGGACATATCGAGTGCCCGGGATTTGCCACAACGGTAATGAATCAACATTTTGGCGAAACATAGGCATTTTTATGTCATTATTCGTTTTATTAGGTCTAGAATTAATTGACTAGACATAATTGTAGGAAACATGACTAGCAACAATGAAGGACAGGGTTATTGAGGTTGACGCTAGCGAGAGAGAGGGATCGGAACCGACGCCTCAAAAACTACTACATTCTCGCGCTCTTGCTCATAGTGATCGCTCTTCTCTTCTATATGTTTGTTTAGATATAGATGATGAAACATGTGTATGTGGTGACCATGCAGTTGCTTGTATTCAAGACATGTCACTTAACTTGTATCGCTATATCGTGATTATGATGAGACTATTATGTGTATGATATGATGAGCATATTGCATATGTTTATGATATAATTATAATACTGTATAAAACCTGTAAAAACACCGGAAGTACGTAGCAAAAAAAATATATGTGCAAATATAGCAGCAGCGCTCTTTACTAGAAAGCAGTAGCGTCGTATACAAGCGCTACAACTATTTAGTAGCAGCGCTGGATGCACGCTAATGCTAAGCTTGTTAGCAGTAGCGCACTTCTGGACAATGCTACTGCTAAGTAGGTATACTAGTAGCGCGGGTCAAAACGCGCTACTGCTACAAGTTAGTTGTAGCGCCTTACTAGTAGCGCCGCTCCCTGTGCTGCTACTAGGCATTTTATTTGCGCTACGGCTAGGGTTTTCCCTAGTAGTGACAATATAGATGTGAAAAAAGGAATAGCCCAGAATACAACGCAGAAAAAGCAAGTGTGATATTTACTATTTATTATCCTACATCGTAGAGCTATTTAATAAAATCAAAGAGCCCAGGGTTCAGCGGAAATGGCATAATTGTCAGTTACTTGCTTCATGTTTACTAAATAACTTTAGACGATTTTGCTAAATTTTACTTCAATTGTAGTGCACACGTGGATCATGAGAGTCGCCCTATCAATAGCCAGCATTGAGCGGCTAGAGATTTTAAGTTGGCCGTCTTAACAGTGTGGTGAAAGATGATGTGGCAACAACTGCCAATGATAGGTACTTCATGTTTATGTGTGTTGTCTTGTTCCATTTTCATTATTGTTTTATGCCATTGGCTAGATCTACAGCAGCTTAACAAGAGTGAAGGATGTGTGATGTTATGCAAGAGGAAAAAATGATTTTCGACTCTAAGTTAGTGAGTCTCCAGCTAGTGGCCGACGTAGTTGTTTGTTGCAATGGAAGCTCATACAATTCCACTGGACAATTTCAGTGGAACGATCTAGTTTTTTAAACTAGGACCTTCAATTTCATTTCAGGATAAATCTTGTGAGTTAATTAACTAGGATTGATACCAATCCATCATGTACATCGATGCACACTTCCAA
The DNA here is from genome assembly GCF_002162155.2 of Triticum dicoccoides. Taxonomy (NCBI): domain Eukaryota; kingdom Viridiplantae; phylum Streptophyta; class Magnoliopsida; order Poales; family Poaceae; genus Triticum; species Triticum dicoccoides. Next base: position 736,660,669 of record NC_041393.1, on the reverse strand, counting down.
TTTATACAGCAACAAATCAAGTATCAAAATATTTATAATGTTCATCTTATTTTCATTAAATTATATATCTAAGTGTACTTCTTTCTACTTCATCATGCACTTTCGGCTTCTTGTATAATTACCATGTGATATGGGCACGACCTCGGTCGCGCCGCTGATTTGGCCTGATCTTTCACGATGCAACAATCACAACTAAATTTCACTGATAAAAGTTCCCAATTACGCGAAAGATACACGCAACCTGAAACTGTGGTAACAACAACTGACAAGTAATACATCAGCAAACAAAGCACCTCCCGTCGGAGTAGAAGTAACCGGCAAGTAATCCGTCGCCGCGGAGGGACCTCTAACCAATAGCCAGCAAATTCCCAATCAGGAGAATCCTCTCGCCAAAGTGTAATCTTCTTAATAGAAAATCTCACATAGAAAAACAAGACGAACACCCAGAGGGCCGCTTCATAGTCTGTTTGTAAACTCTAGAAAATAACCTCCTCCTAAAAGTCTGATAGCCCTAAGAAAAGGCACGCCATATTAATTGAGTTACCGTCCATTACGTGACTTGTTGAAGCGCCGATGATCCCCTTGCCGTTCAGATCTTCTTTCTTTATTTTTCTTTTCCAGACGTACATAGTTGGCTCATTTGAAAACATATCTGCAGCATGTACGTGCATGCTCCTTCTCTTCCTATTTTCTAGGACATGCAGATCGGCCAGTTGTATATCCGGAGACACACAGCTAACACCCCCGTTGCATGCATGATGCTTCCTTTTTATTCTCCATGGTCTCCACGTCCTATTATTTCTCCAAACGCATGGATCATATTCTTTTGCATCTCGCTTAGGAAACAAATAATTCCATTTTAGTTTTGTGTGTGCATGCACTTGCATGGACTCATCTAGTCCAGCGATGCTCTCCCATTTAATATGGGAACCTTCTTTGCGTGTAATTGGCGCAAAGTCTGGGCCACATAATATACGCAAGCGTCCATCTTTCCCTTTGCTAAGCTGTGTCAACTTCTTCATAATTTTGTCATCCTCGTTTTGAACTTCATTTCTGGCCTCCACCTCCACGACCTGCACCGTCGTTGTCTCATCCACAATATCTTCTGTTTGCACCTCTTTGTCAACGGTTGATATAGTCGCCTGCATCCTCTTGTTAATGACGGGCGTTGCGCCTATGACATGTACGCTAGGTATATTTGTCGTATTGTATGCCTCATCAACCTCCGTCCCTTGAAAGGAAACCGTCCTCGGTTTCGAGTTGTCCTTCAAAGTTTTCTCCTTGCGTACTGTCAACACCACATCTGAGAAAATCGATTTCTCTTCCATTGGCGTTAGTGTCCTTTGCTTACCATCATGAACAAAAGTATATGTATTCATCCTCCCGGCATGTGTTGCATTGCGATCGTACTGCCATGGCCGTCCAAGCAATAAACCACAAACTTATAATGGTAAAACATCGCATTCCACCTCATCAATGTATTGTCCAACTTTTAACGACACATGCACCTTATGTTTAATTTTGAGCTGCCCACAATTATTCAACCATTCCAAACGATGTGGTTCATCATATCGCCATGTAGACAAGCCAAGTTTCTCCACCAGTGTCTTGCTGATCCCATTGGTGCAGCTACCTCCATCAATAATCAATTTACACGCCGTTCCCTTGATGTCGCATTGAGTCTGAAATAAACTCCAACGCTGCCTTTTATCCGCCTTATTATTGTTGCCATTGTGTGCCCTCTTCAGTTGTATGCTCAACCCATTCATTGGTACCGATGCTTCCTCTTTTATTGCCATGTTCACATGTGCCTCTGGAACCTTGTGAACGCTAGGTACTGTTTTTTTCTTCTCATTTGGAGTAATCACCAAGGTTTCTGACTTGTTGACACCCTTCACCACCACCTTATTATTTTTAGGATTCTGCTACATCACTTTAACTTTTTCACTATGTTCCTCGGGTGGAACTGCCACCATGGTTGTCACGTGGGGCACCACGATATTTTTGTGATGAGAAGGTAAAAATTCAGCCCTAATTTTTTTTTGAAAATCCTTCCAAATAGTGGACGAGTAATGTAACTTCTTTTCCAGCTTCTGCCGGCACCATAACTCATACAACTCATCATCCACACGTTCCAATGAAATATCCAAAGCAATAAACTCGTCAAAATTAGGATCCTGTGAAGCACGCTTGTCAAACGTACCTTCCATCCTATTTTCCCATGATTTGTACTCTGCCGATGTAGCATCACTTTCCAACCACCCTGTGATTTTTGGTATCTTCGACTTGTCATTCTGGGACTTGTAGCCATACTAGTCAGTGTCGCCGTACATCCTCAATCGACAAAAAATATTGCACCGTGAGAAACCCAGTGCTCTGATACCACCTGATATGGGCACGACCTCGGTCGCGCCGCTGATTTGGCCAGATCTTTCACGATGCAAAAACCACAACTAAATTTCACTGATAAAAGTTCCCAATTACGCGAACGATACAGGCAACCTGAAACTGTGGTAACAACAACTGACAAGTAATACCTTGGCAAACAAGGCACCTCCCGTCGGAGTAGAAGTAACCGGCAAGTAATCCGTCGCCGCGGACGGACCTCCAACCAATAGCCGGCAATTTCTAAATCAGGAGAATTGTCTCGCCAAAGTGTAATCTTCTTAATAGAAAATCTCACATAGAAAAATAAGACGAACGCCCAGAGGGCCGCTTCATAGTCTGTTTGTAAACTCTAGAAAATAACCTCCTCCTAAAAGTCTGATAGCCAAAGCTATATATAACCCAAGTACAAATCGACTAGTAATATTAGATCGCCCTAAGAAAAAGGCATGCAGGCCATATTAATTGAGTTACCGTCCATTACGTGACTTGTTGAAGCGCCGATGATCCCCTTGCCGTTCAGATCTTCTTTCTTTATTTTTCTTTTCCAGACGTACATAGTTGGCTCATTTGAAAACATATCTGCAGCATGTACGTGCATGCTCCTTCTCTTCCTATTTTCTAGGACATGCAGATCGGCCAGTTGTATATCCGGAGACACACAGCTAACAACCCCGTTGCATGCATGATGTTTCCTTTTTATTCTCCATGGTCTCCACGTCCTATTATTTCCCCAAACGCATGGATCATATTCTTTTGCATCTCGGTTAGGAAACAAATAATTCCATTTTAGTTTTGTGTGTGCATGCACTTGCATGGACTCATCTAGTCCAGCCATGCTCTCCCATTTAATATGGGAACCTTCTTTGCGTGTAGTTGGCGCAAAGTCTGGGCCACATAATATACGCAAGCGTCCATCTTTCCCTTTGCTAAGATGTGTCAACTTCTTCATAATTTTGTCATCCTCGTTTTGAACTTCCTTTCTGGCCTCCACCTCCACTACCTGCACCGTCGTTGTCTCATCCACAATATCTTCTGTTTGCACCCCTTTGTCAACGGTTGTTATAGTCGTCTGCATCCTCTTGTTAATGACGGGCGTTGCGCCTATGACATGTGCACTAGGTATATTTGTCGTATTGTATGCCTCATGACCATGGTATATGATCATCACCATGGTGATGCAATGCATAGCTACAACTTGACAAGTTAAAATGTTTGTTTCACAAGTTCTAAGGTTGTGTTATTTCAGTATGAATTTGCTTCCATGTATTAATCTTATTTTATATAAATTTCATTATCATGGTGTATATATTTTCAAAGTGATACTCACAGTCAGACAATTTATATAATGCATTTGGTTCTGATTATATCAGTCATAGTTTGGTATAGTTGGTTTCTGGAGATTTCAGTATATATGTGAGACATTCCAGCAATTACTAATAATATCGATTGAATGTAAAATGTACATCACACCTTTTTTATCATCTATTGGTTCAAAAAATACTATAGCTTGAGTAGAAGGATGCGACGGCAATTCTTATAGCTAGAGTGGGTTTTCTCTTTAGCTTTCATATTGGTAGAGTTAGTATAAAGGTTAGGTAGTTGTCATGTCTCCTCTCACAACAGGTCCTAGTTTTTTAGGGAGAGAGAGAACTGGTTGCGGGTGGTTATGGGAGTTGATTTTAATGTACGGCCTTGATTCTAGGTCCTTAAAATTTGATATTTTTTCAAGGTAGTTCAAGCCCGTGAAGCTGTATAAGCCTTGAGCTGTGTGCTCTTCCTTCAAATTTTATCTCCCCTAATAGATTGATTTTGCAACCTATATAGGTCCTTCTCTGGTACTAATTATTTGGGAACAAATTTGTTTATTGGTAATTGACAGCTTGTTTCCACGGATTTAATTCTCTTGATTCCTAAGGCTTGCCATTATAGTTTTCTAAAACAAGAGCTCTCTTCAAATCAACAACCTTCCATCTTGCATTTGCGCCAAAAGTCCTTAGTTGTTTCCCTCCCAACATTGTGTCCTTATCAATTCTGTCAAGACTTGCCATATTTGTTCAATTAGGTGACTTTGTATAATCACCCAGACATACCATCCATATAACCTCCACCCAAATCCATCACAACAGAGCCTGAGAAGCAATTGCGGCAGTGTAATAGTGCGTATACACACGAACGACGATTCGAATGATGAACAAGGACCTCATACACGTCCAGCCATGGTAGATTGCAACTCTTGGTGTCTTGCACGTTTGCATGCACGTAATCATGGTCGGTTTGATTTCATGGTGTTAAAGTGTCATCCACATTTAACAAATTTATTTAATCACTAGTGAAGAAAACCCTAGCTATGGCGTGGAATAAATGACCTTGCTGGTGTGGACATACATAGCTACCAATATGGTGCCATTGTTAAAAAATAGTGGTGGCGTCGGTACTCAGGTTAGCAGTATTATAAGTGTTGCTGGCATGCCACGTAGGCAACACCAGAACTGTATTCGCACAGCTAGCAGCGCGCAATGTACTTTACATGCCACAAATGTTTTGTGCAATAAAAAAAATATTTTTTCAACAACATGTAACATTTAGCATTTCACATTAAAATTAAGCACATATGTAACATTATATTGTAGAACAGTACCAGATAATAGAACGTTGTGAGTCAGTGACAATCTCACAAATAGTACATAGTTAATAGAACATTAAGACCTAAAAGAGTACTAGACAACGCTAATAAGCAGTTCATTTAGTATCGACGGCCCCACCACACATATACTTCTAAATGAGGTCGATGACGATCATCATCCTCAAGTCATGGCGCCAGGTGTTCCTTATGGTGACTAAGATGTCCTGTTCAACCTAGAGATTCTCGCTAGCAAGGAAGTTGTACCAAGACAGTGTGACCATCCGTGTCCACTGCATAAGCACCGTTGGTGATGGAGCCCCTTGTCGTAAGGCATATTCTAGCGATGCCTTCTTCATCGGGCTTGATGCCACAGCTCTCACTTAGCCTCTTAGGTAATTTATACAAAAATGTGGTAAATGAGCATGTCAAATTACTACAATAAGCGCATATCACATTACTACACTAAGTATATCATCAAATTCTATACTAAGCATATCACAACATTACTACAACCTAATAAGCATATGATTTATCACACATTACTACACAAATTAAGCATATCACCAAATTTTACACTAAGCATCTATTATCACATGACTACACTAAGTATAACATCAGATTCTACACTAAGCATATCACAACATTACTACACACTAATAAGCATATGGTGCATGACACATGACTGCACTAATCAAGCATATCATCAAATTCTACACTAAGCATATATCATCACATTACTACATTACTATACTGAGCATATGATGCATCACACATTAGTACACTAAGCATATGGTGCATCACACATTACTACACTAAGCATATGATGCATCACACATTACTACACTAAGTAAGCATATCACATTACTACTTAAGCATATAAAATTACTGCACTAAGTAACATTCCATGACATGGCGGTTAACATTCGTCCTTGTCAAGCGGGTCATGAATGGCATCCCGACGTAGTCATCAAGTGGAGGAAGTATGTACTAGAGGTTGCTTGATTAATCCTCGCTCAGCCTCATTCTTTGGGAAAAAAGGGCTTCATCAAGTGGGTCCTCTTCATCTTTGTCCTCTTAGTTGAGGTAGATAACATCCAACCTTGGAGTTTGTCTTCTGAAGGAGAAGCTGATCAATTCACTCCCAGTGAGATGCACGTGGGCGATGAACGATCTCATTCATCTCCTCCAATCTAGGTTGTCTTTCATCCTGTGTGGACCTCCATAGTGTAAGGCCCCCTAGGAGCATCAAAGATCACAATCCGGTAATGAGTTCATTGAACTCCAATCTCACATTGCAAGGGATGATCTATGTAAGAAAAAACAAAAAACAAACACATTACATTACTTGAAATAACCACAAAAACAAAAGAACTAAATGTTAGAAAGTTCATATAATGTGTTTCCGCTGTAGGAACAAACATGACTAGAAGTACATGCCAAACCGTGTGCCAATTGCAAGGTTGGTTGTGCACCTTGACTTGCAAACTGGACATGGTGGTGGTTGTGCTATTCTACACAAAATATATTGAAAACTAAGTATATAATCAGTTTGTACACTAGTGAATTAAAATATGTTGGAGTATTTTATACAAAACATATTGAAAACGTATTGAAAACTAAGTATATAATTCTACACTAGGCATTCTATACATAGTTAAACATAATCCACGAACGGAGACACAAATGAAAAAAATTCTACACTAGTAATTTATAGAATTTCATTTTATTTATTCCTAATATTCTAGACACTTGAAATATTTCTAATCAAAATGCATTGTAAATATTGGATTCTACACAATAGAATTCGGATTATCAATAAAATTTCTACACAAAGCAATCCATGGAACTAACTTTGGATTCTACATCATACAAAGCAAGACATTGTATATACTAAAAATTGTACATAAATTAAAGCAATCCCCTAAATAAACTACATGAATCCCAATGGATTCCGTGTGGCATGTCCGCGGACAAAGGGGGTGGGAGTGGAGAGGAAGGAGATTCGATGGGAGGAGAAGGAGTGGATCGAACCTTGTTGCCGATGATGCACAGCGATGGCGGCAGCGATGGCTCTTGTCGAGGGGGAAGTGTATACGGCCGGGGTGGGTGTGAAATGAGAGGGCGGTGACTTAGGCGTTTACTAAACTGACTCAGACAAGCCATTGTTCGCATGGGACTAAAGGGCAACGTCATAGCTAATAAGAGCCCAAATAAGAAAAGAATAATATTAATGAACGATTTAACAAAATAAAAGACACAAAACTAGAACTGGTAATAAAGAAGTTAAAGTCCTAAAATTATAAAAACACAAAAAATAATGATGAATAAATATAATATAAAATTTTCATGATCTTGTGACTAGTATAATCATTAAATACTTAAAACACATGATAAAATGCAAAAGATATTTCTGGCGTGCATAGAAAACGAATGCCAACACTAACAAATTAACTATGGCATAAATGGAAAACCAATGCCACCACTATATTCAAAAGGGTGAGTACACATGGGACAACAGATTCATGGCATGTCTAGAAAAAGCAATGTCGGCAATAAACATGTAAAGCTGACATGCCAATTATTCCGACGCCAGCACTATTTGAAAAAAATAGTGCCGACGTTGATGGAAAATGGTGTGCCACCAACAAAAGTTGTGGCTAGCTATTTCTTCCACTAGTGGATGCATACTGTCCTTGACAATATATGTAATTCACACTTTGGTATATCTTGTTTCTTGGGAGATTTCACTATATTTGTAAAGCTTTCCCACTCTTAGTAATAATATGGATTGAATGTACATGTGCACATTAAGTTATTTTTCATCATCCATTTGGTCCACTATATAGGATGTGTAAAAAGGAAACACACGAGAATATAAAGCAGAAAAAGCGACTGTCATCTTTACTTTTTTATCATACATCATAAAGGTATTTAATCAAATCAAAGAACCCTAGGTTCCACCAAAATGGCATAGTTTTCCGTTACATGCTTCATGTTTACTAAATGACTTTGCAAGATTGTGCTAAATTATCCTTGAATTGTAATGCACACGCGGATCATGAGAGAGACCACCTGTCAATGGACACCCCTGAGCAACTAGAGTTTTTAAGTTGGTTGTGTTAAAAATGTGGTCAAAGATGATGTCGCAACAACTACCAACGACAAGTACTTCACGTTCATATGTGTTGTCTAGTTCCACTTCATTATTGTTTTATGTCAGTGCCCACGTCTACAGCCGCTTAACAAGACTAAAGGATATGTGATGTTATGAAAGAGGAAAAATGATTTTCGACTCTAATTTTGTGAGTCTCACCTAGTGGAGGAGGTAATTGCTGGTTGTCGAGGATGTTGCAATGCTACTGTATATCATTCCACTGGTCAATTTCAGTGGAATTATCTATTCGTTCAATGTAGGACCTTCAATTTAGTTTTAGAATAGATCATGTGAGTCAATGTAGTTTTAGGATAGATCATGTGAGTTAATGAACTAACCCATCATGTAGATGCACACTTTCAACATTGTAGAACAAAAAATCAAGTATCAAAATATTTATAATATTTCTCTTATTTACATAAAATTATATCACTAGGTGTTCATCTTGCTGCTTTATTGTGCACATATGGATTCTTGTACAATTACGATGGTGATGCAATGCATCGCTACAACTTGACAAGTTAAAATATTTGTTCCACAAGTTGTATGTTTGTGTGATTGGAGTATAAATTTTCTTCTATATATTATTATGATTTTCTATAAATTGCACTATCGACATAAATATATTTTAAAAGTGGTACTCATAAATATATTTCTATAAATTGCACTATCGACATAAATTGCATTTGGTTTCTGATCAAATCAAAATCATAATTTAGTATATTTGATCCTTTGGGATTTCAATATATTTATTATACTTTCCTACAATTAGTACTAATATGGATTGAATGTAAATATGTACATGACACTTTTTTGATCATCTATTGGATCAATAAGATACTATACGTTAGATGCTTTATGTTTGCTTCATAAATTTGCAAGATCATTTAATTCTCATCTAATTGTAGTGCGCACATGGATCATGGCAGGATCTCTTTGTCAACGGGCGCAATTAAGCAGATAGAGAGTTTAAGTTGAATGATGTTAAATCTGATGTGGCTACATCTACCAACGACAAGTAGTCAATCACGATACATATTTTCCAGTGTCTCACAAACGAGACATGTTTAATTATGTTTGATGTAAGTGGCAACATCTACATCGATCCGCTTAACGAGATAAGATGTTGAGACATTATGAAAGAGGACAAATGATTTTTCTTGCAGAAAGTTAGTGAGTTTTGCTGAGAGGAGGAGGTGCTGCATTTTCGATGGATGAAGATGTGGCAATGAAAGGACGTATCATTCCACTCAAGGAAATCAGTGCAACGAAAGTGTTTTCACGCAAAATCATTTTTTGTTTGGTCAAAATAGGCCCTATATTTTTTTCAGAATGTATCATATGAGTTGATTAACAAAGATCCATACTATACATCATATAGATGCACACTTCCAACTCTATACAATAATCAAATCAAGTATAACGACATTTAGGACCTTTCTCTTCAATATAGTGATTGTCACAATTTCCTACTCTTAGTTATTAAATTTATTGAATGTTATTTTTCACACTACATTTCTTTATCTATTTGTTCAACAAGATCAGATAACTTATTTGGTCATGTTTGCTAAACAACATTGCCAAATTGTTTATCAGTTGTAGTGCAAACATGAAGCATGAGAGATTCACCTTGTCAATGGCACCTTGAGCATCTATTCTAAGTTACCTGGGTTCACAATGTCGTTAAACGTTATGTGGTTAACCTTTATGTGGAATTACCTGGCAATGACAAGTAAGTTATCTTGATGCCTGCTGTGCAACACACAAATAATCTAATTTGATTCTCCTTTGATGTGAGTGTTCACCTTTAAATATTCTTAACTAGACTCAATGGCGCTGAGATTTTATCAAGAGTAAAATTTATTCTTTTAATCATTGTTATTGAGTTTCCACGGAGTGGAAGAGGTGGTGTAGTTGTTGCAAGATGAGGAGGTTGGAACTAAAGAGTGTATGATTGCACATGAAAATTTTAGCGGTGCAAAAATGTTTTCACACAAAAGTACTTTATGTATCTTTAAAATTATTCAAGTTGGTTTCATAATAATTCTTATTATTTTATTAGCAAAAAACACTCTTGCTCTATCACATAGATGCACACTTCCAAATTTATTCCCCAATCGAACCAAGTATAACAATGTTATAATGTTTCTTTCTTTTCGATAAACTATAAATAACGCTACTTTTCTACTACTTCATTGTACTCATCCGATTTGTTGTGGCAATAACATGGCGATGCAATGTTGGGCAATCCCACAAGGTAAATACCTTTTTGGCATGTTACAAATTTATTTAATTTGTATTTAATTGTATTCATATGTATTAATCTTATTATTTGTAAAGTTTTATTCTAGTGGTATATATCTTTTTAAAAGTTTTAATCACATTTACCAAATTTATACAATGATCTTTCTCATTCATTATGTGTAAATCATAGTTTGGTAAGTCTAGTTTTTTAGGGTGAGGGGGGGTTAATATATCAGTCATTTTATCCTACTTTTAATAATACTAATAATGAGTATTAAATGCAAATGTGCACATGACTTCATTCTTTTATCACCTATTGGTTCAACAACACACAATAAGTTAAATGCTTTATGTTTGCTAAATGGCTTTGAATCATTGTTAAATTCTCTTTTAGTTGTAGTGCAAACATGGAGCATATGGGAATCACCTTTTCAAAGACAACCATTCAACATATAGGGATATTCAGTTGGTCGGGGTAGCAATGACAAATCATCGTGATGCATCTTATCTAATGTGTCACGTATAATCCATGTGGGAATCAAATTAATAAGTTAATCCAAAAATAATATAAAACGGCATATAGACCATACAAAAGTGATAATATAATAGCATCTAATAATAAAAAAATAATAGATAAGTTTGAGACATATCAATGTCCTATTGAAACTTGATCAACTTCTGGCTTTGTGAGTTCTGCAGGCTGCCGTGCCACGGAAAACATAAAAACTGAGATGGGACTGAAGGGAGAACGCGAAAGTTGAGTGTCACCACAATAATTGTGTTTAGAGTGCACCCCAAAACACATAGCGCCCTACAACCTTGAAATATGGGGGATGTACCACAAAATGTGCTTTATGGTGGCCGGGCTCCAAGGAACTCGATATTGTTTTCAGCGAAAATACATTTTCTACATCTTAAGAAACATCTGAGAAAGCATAGACGTAAGAATGCATGTGTAGTATATACATACGAATTTTCATAAACATATATGTTTATATGTGATCTACAAAAAAATATGGATTAAAATAGTTTTTTCCTTTGTTATGTTTGGGCCAGAATTTTTTTGTGGGTCGTAAATGATCATATTATTTAATAAAAATTTACACTTCTGAGAACAAGTATATGTATTTTGGGAAAACATTGACATTTTTTGGGATTTGTTTTTTAAAAAATGGCTTCCCTGGAGCCTGTCCCATAGAATAGCACTCCCGGCTAAACCGCTCTTTTTCAAGCACATACCCTCTAGAAATTATAGAGTGGAAGGATGCGATGGCAATTCTTGTAACTAGAGTGGGTTTTTTCCCTTTACCTTCCATGTTGGCGGTTATTATAAAGCCCGAGGGCATACGGTGACTCTGCTAGACTTGGTATAAAGGCAAGGTATCTGTCATATCTCCTCCCATAATAGGTTCTAGTTTTTTTTAGGGAGAGAGATGACTGGTTTCAGGTGGTTATGGGTATTGATTTTAATGTATGGCCTTTATTCTAGGTCCTTGAAATTTGATATGTTTTCAATCAATATGCATTGAGGCGCATGATTTGTGTTTTCTCATGGCAAAAAAAGCATTGGTTTTTCAAGCACATGATGTTGTATAAGCCCTAAGCCGTGTACTCTTAATAAGGATTTTTATCTCTCCTAATTGCTTTATTTTGCGTCTTGTACAGGTACTTCTCAGGAACTAATTATTTAGGAACAATTGTTATTGGTAATTGACAGCTTGTTTCCACGCATTTGATTCTCTTGATTCCCGAGGCATGCAATTATACTTTTCTAAACCAAGAGCTCTCATTAAATCAGCAATGTTCCATTTTGCATTTGCGCCAAAATTCCGTAGTTGTCCCTCCCAAAATTTGAATCCATATCAATACTATCAAAGTTGCCATTGTGGTTCAATCGGTAACTTTATATAAACAGCTAGACACGCCATGTTGCATCCACAAAAATCCATCACATCCCACCCTGAGAAGAAACTATGGCAGTGTAGTAGTGCATATACAACCGACTAACGATTTCGATAATGGAGAAGGAACCTCATACCCGACCAACCATGGTAAACTGCAACTCTTGGTGTCTGATACGTCTCCAACGTATCTACTTTTCCAAACACGTTTGCCCTTGTTTTGGACTCTAACTTGCATGATTTGAATGAAACTAACCCGGACTGACGCTGTTTTCAACAGAATTACCATGATGTTGTTTCATGTGTAGAGAAAAAAGTTCTCGAAATGTCTTGAAAATCCTCGGAGGCACTTTTTGGAAAATATAAAAAATACTGGAGAAAGAATCAAGACTAGGGGGCCCACACCCTGTCCACAAGAGTGGCGGCCTGCCCTCCCCCCTGGGCGCGCCCCCCTGTCATGTGGGCCCCCTGAGGCTCCGCCGACCTCAAATCCAACTCCATATATTCCGTCTCGCAGAGAAAAAAATCAGAGAGAATGTTTCATCACGTTTTATGGTACGGAGCCTCTGCCAAGCCCTAATCTCGCTCGGGAGGGCTGATCTGGAGTCCTTTCGGGGCTCCGAAGAGGGGGATTCATCGCCGTCGTCATCATCAACCATCCTCCATCACCAATTTCATGATCCTCACCGCCGTGCGTGAGTAATTCCATCATAGGCTTGCTGGACGGTGATGGGTTGGATGAGATTTACCATGTAATCAAGTTAGTTTTGTTAGGGTTTGATCCCTATTATCCACTATATTCTGAGATTGATGTTGCTATGACTTTTCTATGCTTAATGCTTGTCACTAGGACCTGAGTGCCATGATTTCAGATCTGAACCTATTATGTTTTCATGAATAGATGTGAGTTCTTGATCCTATCTTGCAAGTCTATAGTCACCTATTATGTGTTATGATCTGACAACCCCGAAGTGACAATAATCAGGATACTTCTCGGTGATGACCGTAGTTTGAGGAGTTCATGTATTCACTATGTGTTAATGCTTTGGTCCGGTTCTCTATTAAAAGGAGGCCTTAATATCCTTTAGTTTCCACTAGGACCTCGCTGCCACGGGAGGGTAGGACAAAAGATGGCATGCAAGTTCTTTTCCATAAGCACGTATGACTATATTCGGAATACATGCCTACATTACATTGATGAATTGGAGCTAGTTCTGTGTCACCCTATGTTATAGCTATTACATAAGGAATCACATCCGACATAATTATCCATCAATGATCCATTGCCTACGAGGTTTTCATATATTGTGCTTCGCTTATTTACTTTTCCGTTGCTACTGTTACAATCACTACAAAACCCAAAGATATATTGTGCTTCGCTTATTTACTTTTCCGTTGCATACGAGCTATTACTTTCTTTACCTTTTATTACCATTACCATTTCTATCACACTACTTTGCTACTAAATACCTTGCTGCAGATACTAAGTTATCCAGGTCTAGTTGAATTGACAACTCGACTGCTAATACTCAAGAATATTCTTTGGCTCCCCTTGTGTCGAATCAATAAATTTGGGTTGAATACTCTACCCTCAAAAGCTGTTGTGATCCCCTACACTGGTGGGTCATCAAGACTAATTTCTGGCGCCGTTGCCGGGGAGCATAGCTCTATTCTCTGAGTCACTTGGGATTTACATCTGTTGATCACTATGAAGAACTTGAAAGACGCTAAAACCAAGATCTATCCCTCAACTACAAGGGGAGGTAAGGAACTGCCATCTAGCTCTACACTAGATTCTCCTTCTGTTATGAATAAGCTTGCGACACCTAAGCCTGCTACTGCTATGAATTGTGATATGTCACATGTTATTGATGATGCCACTTCTACTTTGCATGATACTTATGATGAAACTACTTCTGTGCGTGATACTACTTTGCCATTAGGTGAATTTCTTGATGAACAACTTGTTAGGGCTAGAGAGAACGAAATTATTGAAGATGCTATTATTGATGATAGTGATGATGAAAGATCTCCAAATGATCATGAATTGCCTGTTGTTCCTGAGGGTTATGTTATGGATGAAGAAACTGCTAGAGATTTTCTTGCTTGCAATGATAGATCAGATCTTAAGAGATTGTTAGCTAAGCTGAAATAAAAGACTTTAAATGCTAAAATGAAACATGACCCTGCTTTTGCCACTTCACCTACCTTTGTTAATGATAAGGACTATGAATTCTCTGTTGATCCTGAAATTATTACTTTGGTAGAATCTGATCCTTTTTATGGCCTTTAATCTGAAACTGTTGTGGCACATCTTACAAAGTTGAATGATATAGCTACCATGTTTACTCATGATGATAAATCTCGCTACTTTTATATCCTGAAGATATTTCTGTTCTCATTAAAGGGTGATTCTAAGACTTGGTATAATTCTCTTGCTCCTGGATGTGTGCGTAGTCCCCAGGATATGATTTATTACTTCTCTGCTAAATATATCCATGCTCATAAGAAACAAGCTGCCTTGAGGGAAATATATAATTTTGTGCAAATCAAAGAAGAGAGTCTCCCACAAGCTTGGGGGAGGCTTCTCCAATTATTTAATACTTTGCCCGATCATCCACTTAAGAAAAATGAAATACTTGAAATCTTTTATAATGGACTAACTGATGCTTCCAAGGACTACTTGGATAGTTGTGCTGGTTGTGTTTTCAGGGAAAGAACAGTCGACGAAGCTGAGTTACTATTGAATAATATGTTGACTAATGAAAATAATTGGACTCTCCTGGAGCCAATTCCTGAGGCAATTCCTGAACCAATTGAGCCAACTCCTGAGCCTATTCCTAAACCAACTCCGAAGAAGAGAGGTGTTCTATTTCTCAGTCCCGAAGATATGCAAGAGGCAAAGAAATCGATGAAAGAAAAAGGTATTAAAGCTGAAGATGTTAAGAATTTACCACCTATTGAAGAAATACATGGTCTTGATATACCACCTGTTGAAGAACCACATTGTCTTGATAACCCGACACAGGTAGTAAAGGTAAATTCTCTCTATAGATATGATAAAGTTGCAATCCCCTCTACTAAATTTCGTAGCCCATGCTTAGATGAATTTGATGGCATTATGGCTAGGCAAGAAAGTTTTAATGCTTATGTTGGTAGAGAGTTAAAGAATAATTCTTTCGAGATAGGACGCTTGAGTGATAATATGGCTAGAGTTAAAGGTGAACTTAAACTCATTAACAAATATGCGTCTATGGTTGCTACTCAAGCTGAGCAAGTACTTAAAGCTCAAAATGATTTGCTTGATGAATTAAATAATAAAAATGACTTTGCTGTTAGAGTGGCTACTAGAACTGGTAGAATGACTCAGGAACCTTTGTATCCTGAAGGCCACCCTAAGAGAATTGAATAAGATTCTCATAATAATATTCTAGATGCTCCTAGTTCTTCTAAGAAGAAGAAAAAGAAAAATGATAGGACTCTGCAAACTTCTAGTGAACCTAATGAAGAAACACCTGTGAATCCTAATAATACTTCTCTGATGCTGAAACACAATCAGGAGATGAACATGAACCTGATGATAATGCTAATAATGATGTTCATGTAGATGCTCAACCTAGTAATAACAATGATATAGAAATTGAACCTACTATTGTTCTTGATAACCCACAATCAAGAAACCAACGTTATGATAAGAGAGATTTTGTTGCTAGGAAGCATGGTAAAGAAAGAGAACCATGGGTTCAAAAATCCATGCCCTTTCCTCCTAAACCATCCAAGACAAAGGATGATGAGGACTTTGAGCATTTTGCTGAAATGATTAGACCTATTTTCTTACGCATGTGCTTACCTGATATGCTTAAAACAAACCCTTGTGCTAAATATATGGAAGATATCATCACTAATAAGAGGAAAATACCTGAAGCTGAGATTTCCACCATGCTTGCCAACTATACCTTTAAGGGTGGAATACCTAAGAAACTTGGTGATCCCGGAGTACCCACTATACCTTGCTCTATTAAAAGGAATTATGTTAAAACTGCTTTATGTGATTTAGGAGCCGGTGTTAGTGTTATGCCTCTTTCCTTGTACCATAGACTTGAATTAAGTAAGTTAACACCCACTGAGATATCCTTGCAAATGGCTAATAAATCAACTGCTATACCTATCGGCATTTGTGAGGACGTGCCTGTTGTAGTTGCGAATGTTACTATCTTAACAGACTTTGTAATTCTTGATATTCCCGTGGACGATAGTATGTCTATTATCCTTGGTAGACCCTTTTTAAATACTGCAGGAGCTGTTATTGATTCCAACAAATGCAATGTCACCTTTCATGTTAATGGAAATGAGCATACGGTATATTTTCCGAGGAAACAACCTCAAGTTCATAGCATAAATACTATTGAGAAAATTCCATCAATTATTATTGGAGGCTTTGAGTTTCCTCTCCCTACTGTCAAGAAAAAGTATGATATTCTCATTATTGGGGATGTTCATATCCCCGTTGAGGTAACTTAGTGTCACTTCAAAATTTCTCCGGTTCCGTGTTATTTGGAATGAGTTTGTTAACAAGACTTGATCAACCTTGTTAGTGGATTCATTTTGATGATCATGAGATGGATGAAACTAGAAGGCACAACCTTCTGTACTCTCCTTTTACTTTCTGTTATTTAGAATAAATAAAGCAAAAATAGTATTATCCGTCTGTTTTCTGAATTATCCGTGCAATAAAAAAATATCACGATAATAAAAGTGCTCCAAATGCCCTGCAAATTTAGTATGATTTTTATGGAATATTTGAGGATTTTAGGCACTGAAATCACTGCAGGAGGGGCAAGCACCAGGGTGGAGGGCACGCCCACCCCACCTGGGCGCGCCCCCCTGTCTCGTGGGCCCCTGGTAGCCCCCATCCACTTATGCCAGCACCCACACACTTCATCTTCTACCCAAATAAAAATCCCCATCCAGCTCAAGCACGAGTTCTATATCATTTAGCTGCGATTTTTAATCTCCTTGCTCAAAGCTCCATTCACAAAACTGCTTTGGGAGATTGTTGCTTGGTATGTGACTCCTCCATTGGTCCAATTAGTTTTTATTCTAGTGCTTTATTCATTGCAAATCCTTGATGTCTTGGTGACCCTGTTCTTGAGCTTGCATGTTAAATTTATGAGGTTCCAAGTAATTCTAATGCATGATACAGGCTCTAGGCACTTGTAGGAGTAGTTGCTACCATTCTTGTTAAGTTTTATTCACTTTTATTTTCAAGTTACTAAAATTTCAGAAATTTTTCAGAAAAAGAATTATGTTTAGGAGAATGTATCAAGGTGGTTCCTCGGTATAGAAAGGGCCCAGGATTGCTATGCGTGAGCACGATGTGGAATTACCGAGGGGTGCGGATGTACGAGCTTGTGAGTGGCCATCCGATGATTTTATGGTCAAAGCAGACTTTAAGGAGGAATTTGACGCGTATGTGCATAATGCTGAGCTGGAGGACTTCTTACAAGATAACTGTCCCCAGTACTATCAGTTGACTAATTCCTTTGTGCGGAGGTTTAAATATAACTGTACGCGTAATTCTCCTAGTGTCCTACTTGATATTTATGATACATCCTATACCATGGACTTAGAGGATTTTACAACTGCTTGCAAACTCTCGCAGTGGGGTAATATTAATGATCCTCACAAATCTGAATTTAGAGATTTCCTTGCTAGTATTACTATGGGAGAATCCAGGGACATAACACAAGACACCATTGGGAGCATTCATTTTCCTGCTATACATTATTTCGCTCTCTTCATTGGTAGATGCATTAACGGTAAAGATGAAGCATGTCATATGTTTGTCCCTGATCTCTGTGTCCTCAAGAGTGTTGTGTTTGGTTATAAAAGTTGTAACTTGGGTGCAAAGTTGCACGCAGGTTGCAGAATAATAGTAGAGCTGGAGATTTATTTGGAGGAATTTATGCAACCCGTGTGGCTAACTATCCTGGCATAGCCCCACGAGAGGGGGATGTGATGATACCTCCTGCTTATTTAGATTATGACGCTATGGTCAATCATCATTTTCTTAGAAGGAATGAACAATACATCCATTATCGACTAATCTATAACAGACGCAACATCGTACATGTTACTCATCCTGCTCCTCTCCTTTTTGATTATCAGGCAAAAGGAAGACATGTTTTTACTAGGGAGGAAGCAGCTGAACACGAGGGGAGAGCGGAGGCAGCTCGCCAACATGTCACAGCTCAGGAGGCATTTGCTGCTGCATCTCAGTACGACCCCTATTACAATTACGGATATCAGCCAGGCTATCCTTGGTGTTAGACCAACTTAGGCCAAAAGCCTTAGCTTGGGGGAGTACGTATTTCTCACCGACTTTACATTCATGTTCACACATTATCCTAGTCGTCGGTGCTCATACACTTTCATTGTATTATCCATGCTAGTTTAAGTTTCTTTTTCTAGTTTTCTTCTTGTGTGTTTGATAAACCTTAAGAAAAACCAAAAAAATTAGTTAGTTTAATTTCCATGCTTGTATTAGAATTAAAATGAAAACCCAAAAATATTTCTCGTTCTTCTTTTTACCTGTTGGGAGCATTCCCGTGTAAATAGTTTTATTTTCATTCTTTTTATTTGGGGGTCGAGAAGACCATATTGAAAATGTTTAGTGTCTCTCTTATGCATGGTTGTTTATTTAACCTAGAGCCCATATTACCTTGTCTTCTCTCTTGAGTTGAATGCTTGCAGATTCCAGCTTAGTCCAATGCACGTACACTCTTATTGTTATACACATCGTTCGGTCGTGCGAGTGAAAGGCAATAATGATGAGATATGATGAACTAATTGAGATGAGAAAAGCTGGTATGAACTCGACCTCTCTTGTTTTTGTAAATATGATGAGTTCATTGTTCCTGATTCAACTTATTATGAAGTACACATATTTGCAATAACATTTAGAGATTACAGTTGCTTGTCCCATGCTTGATTAGCTATGAGTTATAATGGTTTACCTTGTGTGCCAACATGCTATTAGAATGATTATGATGTGGTATGATGGGATGGTATCCTCCTTTGAATGAATTGAGTGAGTCAACTTGGCACATGTTCACGCATGTAGTTGAAATAAAGTCAACATAGCCTTCACGATATTTATGTTCATGATGGATTATATCCTACTTATGTTTGTATTCGGTGTAAATTGGTTTTAATGCATGTTTATGACTGTTGTCGCTCTCTCAGTTGGTCGCTTCCCAGTCTTTTGCTAGCCTTCACCTGTACTAAGTGGGAATACTGCTTGTGCATCCAAACTCCTTAAACCCCAAAGTTGTTCCATATGAGTCCACCATACCTTCCTATATGCGGTATTTACCTACCGTTCTAAGTAAATTTGTGTGTGCCAAACTCTAAACCTTCAAATGAAATTCTATTTTGTATGCTCGAGCCGCTCATGTTTCCACCAGGGCTGCCTATATCTTCCATGCTAGGTGGGTTATTCTCAAGGGGAGTGGACTCCGCTCCTCATTCACGAGAAAGGGCTGGTAACCGGGCTGCCCAGTCCCATGACCCAAAAAGATCAAAGCAAATCAAAATAATTAAACAAAACTCCCCCATGATTGTTGTTAGTTGGAGGCACTCGTTGTTTCGAGCAAGCCATGGATTGATGCTTGTTGGTGGTTAGGGGAGTATAAACTTTTACCATTCTGCGCGGGAACTGCCTATAATGCATGTAGTATGGAAGATACAACCATCTCATAGTTGTTGCATTGACAGCGAATGTATGCCGCTCAAAATATTATTCAATCTCTATTTTAAAATCGAGCTCTGGCACCTCTACGAATTCTTGCTTCCCTCTGTGAAGGGCCTATCTATTCATTTTTATGTTGAGTCAACACCTTCTTATAAAAAGCACCCGCTGGAGAGCACACTGTCATTTACATTCATTATTATTGGTTTATATTGGGTATGACTTGACTAGACCTCTTTTACCATGAATTACAATGTTTAGTCAGTCATTTATCTTTAAAGGTGCTCTGTATTTATGTTTTGCGGTCTCAGAAAGGGCTAGCGAGATACCATTCTATTATATCATGTTATGATTGTTTTGAGAAAGTGTTGTCAGTCGAGTTTTATTATTATCCCTCGCTAGCTGATTATGCCATTGATATGAGTAATTGTGAGACCTAAGTGTTATTGTGAGTATGGTTAGTTTATAATATTGCTGAAACATAAATGATGGCTTTGCATGTTTACACCAACAAGAGCAAATAGAGTTTGTAAAAGTTTTTCTTTACCACTTTCAGTTTATCAACTGAATTGCTTGAGGACAAGCAAAGGTTTAAGCTTGGGGGAGTTGATACGTCTCCAACGTATCTACTTTTCCAAACACTGTTGCCCTTGTTTTGGACTCTAACTTGCATGATTTGAGTGCAACTAACCCGGACTGACGCTGTTTTCAGCAGAATTACCATGGTGTTGTTTCATGTGTAGAAAACAAAAGTTCTCGGAATGTCCTGAAAATCCTCGGAGGCACTTTTTGGAAAATATAAAAAATACTGGAGAAAGAATCAAGACCAGGGGGCCCACACCCTGTCCACCAGGGTGGGGGCGTGCCCTCCCCCCTGGGCGCACCCCCCTGTCTCGTGGGCCCCCTGAGGCTCCGCCGACACAACTCCAACTCCATATATTCCGTCTCGCTGAGAAAAAATCAGAGAGAAAGTTTCATCGTGTTTTGCGATACGGAGCCACCGCCAAGCCCTAATCTCTCTCGGGAGGGCTGATCTGGAGTCCGTTCGGGGCTCCGGAGAGGGGGATTCGTCGCTGTTGTCATCATCAACCATCCTCCATCACCAATTTCATGATGCTCACTGCCGTGCGTGAGTGATTCCATCGTAGGCTTGCTGGACGGTGATGGGTTGGATGAGATTTAACATTTAATCAAGTTAGTTTTGTTAGGGTTTGATCCCTAGTATCTACTATGTTCTGAGATTGATGTTGCTATGACTTTGCTATGCTTAATGCTTGTCACTAGGGCCCGAGTGCCATGATTTCAGATCTGAACCTGTTATGTTTTCATGAATATATGTGAGTTCTTGATCCTATCTTGCAAGTCTATAGTCACCTATTATGTGTTATTATCCGACAACCCTAAAGTGACAATAATCGGGATACTTCTCGGTGATGACCGTAGTTTGAGGAGTTCATGTATTCACTATGTGTTAATGCTTTGGTCCGGTTCTCTATTAAAAGGAGGCCTTAATATCCCTTAGTTTCCACTAGGACCCCGCTGCCACAGGAGGGTAGGACAAAAGATGTCATGCAAGTTCTTTTCCATAAGCACGTATGACTATATTCGGAATACATGCCTACATTACATTGATGAATTGGAGCTAGTTCTGTGTCACCCTATGTTATAGCTATTACACGAGGAATCACATCCGACATAATTATCCATCACTGATCAATTGCCTACGAGCTTTTCATATATTGTGCTTCGCTTATTTACTTTTCCGTTGCTACTGTTACAATCACTACAAAACCCAAAAATATTGCTATTACTTTCTTTACCTTTTATTACTGTTACAATTACTATCATACTACTTTGCTACTAAATACGTTGCTGCAGATACTAAGTTATCCAGGTGTGGTTGAATTGACAACTCAACTGCTAATACTCAAGAATATTCTTTGCCTTCCCTTGTGTCGAATCAATAAATTTGGGTTGAATACTCTACCCTCGAAAGCTGTTGCGATCCCCTACACTTGTGGGTCATCAGTGTCATGTATGTTTCCATGCACGTAATAATACTTGGTTTGATTTCATGTTCTTAAATTGCCATTAACTTTTAATTAATTTATATGATGCATTTTGTCCTTGGTAATATGTAATTCACACTTTGGTATATCTTGTTATTTGGGAGATTTCATTATATTACTAACACTTTCCTGCTATTAGTAATAATATGGATTGAATGTAAATGTGAACATTATATTAGTTCTCATCATCCATTTGGTCAACAATATTGAATGCGAAAAAGGAGACAACTGAGGATACAAAGAAGAAAAAGTGAGTGTGATCTTTACTTTTTATAATCATACATCATACATCGTAAAGGCTTCAACCAAAAATGCCATAATTGTCAGTGACATGCTTCAATCTTACAAAATAACTTATTAATTTTTGTTAAATTATCCTTCAATTGTAGTGAAGGATGTTGTGATGTTATGCAAGAGGAAAAAATGATTTCCGACTCTAAGTTAGTGAGTTTCCACCTAATGGAAGAGTTAATTGCTGGTTGTTGAGGTTGTGCAATGGAAGTGTATATCATTCCACTAGACAATTTTAGGTGAGTGATCTATTTGTTTAAAATAGGACCTTCAATTTGGTTTCAGGATAGATCTTGAGGGTTAATTAACTTGGATTTATAGTAATCCATCATGTAGCTGCACACTTTCAACTTTATACAACAACAAATCAAGTACCAAAATAATTATTATATTTCTCTTATTTTCATTAAACTATATATCTAGGTGTTCTTCTTGCTACTTGGATGTGCACATCTGGCTTCTTGTAAATTTACCAGGGTGATGCAGTGCATAGCTACAACTCGACAAGTTAAAATACTTTTTCAGAAGTTCTAAGGTTGTGTGATTTGAGTGTAAATTTGCTTCTATATATTATTCTTGGTTTCTATAAATACTATTATCTTTGTATATATCATTTCAAAGTTCTACTCATTGTCAACTAATTTATATAATGCATTTCGTTTCTGATTATATCAAAACTATAGTTTTGTATATTTGATTTTTCGGGATTTCAAAATATATGTTATACTTTTCTACTCTTAGTAAAAATATGGATTGAACGTAAATGTGTACATGACACTATTTTTTATCATCTATTGGTTCAACAAGATACTAAATAAATATGGATTAATACGTTAGATGCTCCATGTTTACTTAATACATTTGCAAGATCGTTTAATTCTCTTCTAATTGTAGTGCACACATGGATCATGACAGAGTCACATTGTCAGCGTCCACCATTAAGCAACTAGAGAGTTTCATTTGAATGATGTTAAATTTGTCCTGGCAATACCTGCCAATGCCAAGTTTAAACACCCGATATGTATTCCTATCCTCGAGGAACTTGGAAGTCCCGCCAAGGGTAGAAGCGCATATCAGAGATGCTTCGCAAGGTGGATGTCGTTACAACATACCATGTATTGAATAGATGAGAATACGAGATAAAAGCTTACACTCACCACAAGCTATAGCATGAATACATCAATACATAACAATCAACATCCAGAAGAGCAGGATCCGACTACAGATGAAATGAAATGAAAGAAGAACAACATCCATCTTGCTAATACCAGACTCTCATCGGGAACCCATCCTATGAACGACGACAGAGAAAAAGAACTCCAAGTAGAACAAGCATCGCTCTCACATCAAAGCATCACGTATACATGCACCTATTTTTGTAGTAATCTATGAGCCACGGGGACTCAGCAATCTCATTACTATGAGTACCAAAACTAGCAAAGCTTAATGGAATGGCTAAGTGGTGAGGTTGTAGCAAGCACTAAGCATTTTTATGTGGCTGACATACGAGTAAAACAACAAGAAGAGTATACTACGGATAATAGAGGACAAATTAATATGATCAAGAAGTGATCCTGAACTCCCATTTATAAGCCCACCGTGTTCTCTTCCCGAACTGCATCGAGAAGAGACAACCACGGTTACTCCCGCGGTTGGTGTATTTAATTGAGTTTAGTGTCAAGTCCTCTACAACAGGATATTATGAATTTCCAAGTCGCCACATAACTGCGGGCATGGCTTTCTTAAAGTTTAGACCATGCAGGGTGTCCCAACTTAGTCCATCACAAACTACCACAATCACCTTTGGAAGACCTCAACATCGAGATAGCCCGAAGCATCGTCCGAATCCCGGTGCACAAGGCATTTCAAAAATGACAAAAGAAAACAAGCAAGACATCCCAACATGCCGATAACTTCATAGGAGCCGTGCGTATCTAGTCTCGGACTACAATCGGATGGGACATCCTACGGGTAAAACAAATCCTCGAGTTTTCCCGTGGTGGCCTCGCAGTCTACCCGGTTCGGACTAACACTCATGTGGAGCACTGGTCCTTTTTGTTGATTAATTATCTGCGGGGCTAGCATGTCCGTATGCAATTTTTTGTCTTTATTAGGCAACATAGCCAGATAATGGTTTGCTAAGATGGTAGACGAACAAGCGTAGTCAAACGAATCCTCACACTCGTAATGTTACAGGGAACTATCGAGAAGAAGCACAACTGAAAAGAAGCAAACAACACGGTAAGCACACACGCATAATCATGGCACGATACACAATCAAGTATGATGCATGTCCGGTTTAATGAGTCATGTTAGGACAAGATGCACCAACCATATACTACACATTAAGTATTGCTAAATATGCAACAAGTTGCATATTGACGAACTTCACATTCAAGTATTTAGTTCACTCTCGTCTATGTACATGACACGTTTAATTTTTGTTAACATGCAAGAGATGAAACATAGTTAAATTACCTATCTAGGCGAGTTTAAACAAGGCCGGAAACAACACATAACAATTTCGGGAAATCCCCATATATAATTTTCGAAATCGGTACTGTTTTACCCTATACAAAATTTTATTATTGTTACCATGTTATTCTACGCGTTTGTCTTGTCAGGTTACATATATAATTAATTTAATTCAGAGCTGAGGATATTTAGTTATGAAATAATCCATTTTAGCAAGACATTTATGCATATTTAATCAAACGACATTTTTTAAAAAAATTACATGGATGATGGTTGGAAATTATGAAACTACACAAAATTCTAAGCATTTAAGATATATAGATCATTTTAGTCCTATGCACGGTTTATAAGCTATTAAATGCATGGGGATGACATATTCAGGTTATGTGCAATGTTATGGAAATAGTGGCATAATATAATATGTAGCATTTGCCACCATGGTGGAAAGAAAGGGGCGCCATGAGGCGAAAACGGAAATGGTGCCATAGCAACGTTCCGGTTTGGATAACTCATTAAGATATCAACGAAAAAGAATAAGTGTGAGTGTGCATGGATGTGTCGTCCAATGTGTCGATGGGGTGATCTCGGTTACCGGATGTCCCACATGTCAGTGGCATGGAAAATGAGGAACATGCACGAAACAATTCGGACACAGGGCAAACATAGGGTGCATACAAAACATGCATTCGTCCACGGGTGTCGTCTCGGATTAAACCTTCAAAGCGTGCATATTTGGACCGGAGCGAGTCGGTGCGGTGTAGATGTTCACGGTTGTCGTGAACGTTGTGGTACACATTGTCTTGTTGAATCCAAGCGGCGGTAGTCATTCACGCGGAGAGGAAAACTTGACGATCCTAGGGTCTTCGGGTCGTCGTTGTACTTGGCGGTAGAAAACACACACGGCGCTGGTACACGAACTTGGCGATCCGACGAGTACATGGAAGTGAAGCAAACGGGGCGAGGTGCAGCTGCGGCAGATGGCGAGGTGGTGGCGCTAGGGCCGATGTAAGCGGCAACGGGGAGGGAACCGAAGGATGGGTGGTGCAGGACCTCACATGCTGGCCTTGCGATCTCCAAAATTCAGGAGTGAAAGTATTCTCAGCTCATGCGTGTTAAAAAGAACGAAAAATAAGACTTTGGTTTGAGCAGTGAGAATAGTACTGATGAACGGCAGATCCATCACGAGGAGCTTGAAGCCGTCCATGCCTGGCATACGCACGTCCATGATCAATAGGTCGAACTCCTGCTTCCTTCCTCTGAGTATCTTCAACGCCGTCATCCCATCCATCACTGTCGTTGCTGTACAGCAACAAGCATTATTCATCACTGACAGAAAACTATCACATGGCTCCGATTGTAATGGCTATGGCTCCGATTGTGGAGGGATCAAGAGAGACTCATCATTGTATTTGCAGCGGCACAGGACAGCCTTCAGTACCTTAATGCAGGGGCAGTCGTCGTCCACGGCAAGCACGCGCAACCCCTCCGGGAACTTGTCCTCGGCGGGAGCCTCCATCCTCTGTCTTTGGTCCCCACCCATCACGGCCATGTTTTCCGAAACTCTTCCGACCTGACAAGGCAAACAGCCAAACACTATCAAGAAAACACTAATTAAAAACAACGGGAGCTAACCAACACAAACCCCGCTACTATCTAAGAGCACAACCTAAAACCTCTATTAGATCCATGATTCTTTCAGCTCCTACAATGGCTTCCTCGCGACAGGAAGAACGGAACAATGTGGATTGGAGAGGAGAAGGACTGGAGTGGTGAGAGGGCTGGAGGATGCAGGGGGCTATTTATAGTAGAGAGGTGTGGTAGTCTTGCGGTTGAGAGGTAGAAGGCCACTCTGCCCCCGTGCGTGTGTGCACTGCATGCAGTACTCTTTCTGCTCCATAATTTCTGCAGATACAGTATTTACGTTGGCTCATGGTTCCATCGATGAGAGGAGAGAAAACCCACGGCTGTGTTCCCAGCAATTGCTCTGAATTACGAAGGAGAGGCTCTTGGTTTTTTCTGTTGAATGGAGATGGAGAGGGTGTCTTTTTACTCTCTTTGACCGGGGAAGGAGATGGTGTGCACTCGTATACTTGTGATTGAATGGCACCCTTAAATCTCTTGTTTACAAAGAAGAAAACGAAAGAAAGATATATCGTGTACAAAGAAGAGAAAGAAATACATATTGTGCAGGCGACAGATGTCTGTAGTTCAGTGCCTTTATTTGTTTTCATTCTCCTCCATGAAGCTCCCTACTTTTGTTTCCATTCCATTGTCGAATGTCAATGTATCTGTTCGTGGTCAGGCGCATGACCCAGTCTACTTTCTTGGTTTTCGTTTTGTTATTTTCTCACCCGATGTTCGAGCTATAGATGATATCATTTGTATTCCAAAAGAGGGTCCTTGAGATGACATCTCAAATTAATACCCTCACCTCAATTCTCACCAAATTGTTCTGGTACGTTGAAAGAATATGATCGGTATCTCTAATCCACCATCAATTTTCAATTGTCCGGCATTACTGCATCATGTGATATAGTATAAACTAAGAGATGATCCATTGAACAAGCGAGGTGATTTGGAGACCGCACCGAGTGGCTATAGATAAAATGGCGGTTCAACATAGCCGTCAGCTGGCTATATTATTAACCGAGCTCTTATAGCCGGAGACGGCGGGTGACGAGGTGAGAGTCATTACTTAGAGTAGGATTACAAATATATTGAAATCTCCTGAAAAACAAGATATACAAAGGTGTGTATTACATATTATCATCATATAAATTTGAGGGTATTAATTTGAGATGTACAAAAGTGCCATTCACATTTAACCAATTTATAAGATGCATTTACTGAGAGTAGGAAAGCATTACAAAAATGCATTGTATAAATTGGTTAAATGTGAATGGCACTTTAACAACATGAAATCAAACCTAGCATGATTACGTGCATGCAAACATGCAAGACAACAAGAGTTGCAGTCTACCATAGCTTGCCCTGTATGAGGTTCCTTCTCCATCATGGAATCGGAGTTATCGTCGGTCGGGTGTATAAACACTACGACGCTGCCGCAGTTGCTTCTCAAGCTCTGAAGTGATGGATTTTTTAGAGGTCCTATTCTGCTTCTGGGACTCGAGGAGCTCCCGCTAGGGTTCCCCCTCCCCTCCCCCTGCCACCGGTCACCGGCGTGCGCCCGCCCTGTCCCGCTCGCCCTCTCGTCCCTCCCCCACCACCCCCTTCCCTGTAACCCTGCGCGTGGCCTCCCCAAGCGGAGCGACCGGGGGACCTTCTCCCCGCCTCCTCCCAGCGCCTCCCCCTCCTTTTCCCCTCCCGCCGCCGCCGACGTAGGCCACCGGGCCTTGCTCGCGTGGTGCTGGCGGCGGAGGCCTTGTTGTTTTCCCCCCGCGAGGCGCTGCGGCTCGGGCGATGGCGGTCGACGGCGGTGCATCCAGGCCGGCGACGGATCCGGCGGCGGCTCGTGTTCGCCGGCGGCACTGCTTCGGGTGGCGAGGTGGCGGTGGTGCAGCTGCTTGGCTGTAGGGCGGCGCGATGGCTGGAAGTGGAGCCCTTCAGGCCCAGATCTGGGCCCTTTTGGGCCCCATTTGGGTCTGGGTGGGCCTGGCGTGTGCTTTCCAGCGTCATCTCCGGCGGATGGAGGTGTGTCTCAGGCAGGGGGTGGCGGAGACGGCGGCGCGTGTACTGCAGCGCTGCCACAGGAGCTTCACGGGCCCTCTTCGGGCTCGGCCAGGCAGGGGTGGCTGGTTTGCTCATGTCCTACGTCTGGTTGGTCACCGCCGAGGGTGGCGGAGGCTGTCCCCTCCCACTTGGCCGCTGACCCTGCTGTTCCTCATTTCTGGCTGGTTCCTCTCGATCACGCTGGTCTCGCTTCGCTTGTCACGGTGAGACGGCAATGATGACTACGTGTCCGTGGTGGCACATATTGGTGGACGGCAAGTATGGTGGAGCACGACGAATCGTCCGGGGTCGTGGTTGGTTGGTGGTTGGGAGAAATCCTTGTCGACTTGTCCAGCACCGATCCGGTGACGCCCGTGGCCGCCGCCATATCTTCCTGAAGGGTGTCGGACATACCCCTTCCCTCCCATGGCTCTTCGCATACCGAGGGAAACCCTAGGCCATGTCTGGTTCCTTCTTGAAGGTGTTGCTTGGTATGCGGCGTTTCGGGGTGCTAGGATCGTGGTGGAATTCTCCAGCGGGCGCAGCAGTTGCGAGTCATCTTCATTTTCGTTGATCCGCCGTTGTCAGCATTTTTCTCTTTTTTTATTCTCTCTTTCATTTCTCTTGGGTGTGCTTGTGTTGTTTCCGCTCCAGCACCTATCGTTGGTTGTATCGATGTCGTTGCTTTGTAATACAAAGCGGAGGGGGGGGACCCTTTCTCGGTATGTGATGGATTTTGGTGGAGGCGATATGGCGTGTCTAGCTATTTATATAAAGTCAGCCAATTGAATCAAAATGGCAAGTCTTGATAGTATAGATAAGTACTTAAATTTTGGGATGGAAACAGCTAAGGACTTTTGCCGTAAATGGAAAATGGAACATTGTTGATTTGAAGAGAGCTCTTGTTTTAGAAAACAAAAATGGCAAGCCTCGGGAATCATTAGAATCAAATGCATGGAAACAAGCTGTCAATTACCAATAAATCAATTTCTTCCTAAATAATTAGTCCCTGAGAAGGAGCTGTACATGACGCAAAATCAAGCAACGATGAGAGATAAAATTTGAAAGAAGAGCACACGATTCAGGGCTTATACAGCTTCATGGGCTTGAACAATGAAGGCTTTTCTCCCATGAGAAAACATAAAGCATGCGCCTTCATGCGTATCAATTCAAAGAAAGCTCAATTTCAAGGACCTAGAATTCTCTACTCCATAATTTCTAGAGGGTACATGCTTCAAAAAGAGCGGTTGAGGCAGGACTTGTGTTCTACAGGACGGGCTCCAGGGAACCCATTTTTTAAACAAAAAGATCAAAAAAATGTCAATGTTTTCCTAAAATACATATACTTGTGCTGAGACTATGAGTAAATTTTTCCTAAATAATATGATTAGTGGCATGCCACAACAAAGGAAAATTTAATCTATATATTTGTCTTTTTTTGTGTAGATCACATATAAACATGCATGGTCATGAAATTCGTACATATATAATACATACATTCTTACGTGCACTACTAGGAAAAGGCCTACTAATGGCGCACCGGTTTTGCCTACTAATGGCGCACTACCGGTGCGCCATTAGTAGCACGCCACTAGTATTTTTTACTAGTGGCGCACCACTGGTGCGCCATTAGTATCTGGTATACTAATGGTGCACCACGCAGTGCGCCATTAGTATGTAAGAACATGCGTCATTAGTATGCCTCCCAGGGGGCCATACGTAACCATGTGCTTTGTCATACTAATGGCGCACTCTGAGGTGATGCACCATTAGTATCCTTTGGCATACTAATGGCGCACCTGGAGGTGATGCGCTATTAGTATGAATATTTGGTTTTTTTTCCTTTTTTGATTTTTGCATAGGTTATAAAATATATTATTGGACAAAATATAGACAGCAGCACACAACGACAGCAGATTCATCGAATACAATAGAAGATTAGTCTCCGAATACAATTCATCATATTAGTCTCCGAATTCAAAAGACCGAACAAAGATAAAACATTACAAGTCTCAAGACCGCGAGTATCGAGTTTGTCTTCACATTACAAGTCGATATCGATCATCTAAACTACCATGACATAGAAGAGAGCTGCGGTCATCACGATGAGCATCATCGCGATCAAACTGGTCTTCATCCGGTTCCTCCAACGCTCCCTCCTCTCTCCCGCTAGATAGCGGGCGTATCTAGATTCGGCCTTCGCCCTAGTGGTGTACCCTTTGTAACTGTTACCGCTAAAACGGTGAACCTGTCTCTGACACTCCTCCCAGTCGTCGTAGACTCCGGGAACCTTACCCTTGTACACGACATACGACGGCATCTCTATGCACAAGCCAAACAACAGACAATACATAAGCAATATGTAAGTATGCAACAAAAGGATCGAAAGAGAAAAGCAAGACATTAATAGCACGATTCATGGTCCTACTAATAAATAGCATCGATTACATCTAAGTTGAACGACTGTCCAAACCAAAGAGACATACGAATTCTTTAAAGTTTAATTACAACATGAGTCAATCAATGTTTCAGAACTACACATCACTACTTTCGACTCGACTCATCAGACAGGATCGTGGATGAAGCCGTCGTCTGTCGTGATGGTCATGAAATCGTGATCATTGTCACCCTGCATTTGTAGCATTCCATCTATCTCACTATTGGACGGTTGATATCTGCGGAAGAACTGCCCCGAGGTATGAAGGACATCTTAATGGATGATGTCCGCAAACTCCGACTAGATGCGAAAGAATTCTTGTCTGAGGTCCGCGTCCTGGGTTGCCGACAACCTTGCGGCCCAATCTTTGAGACTATCTGGTAGCAGAAGGTGATGATGGTCCCTTACGATCGCCCGCATGTGATGGAGGGCATAGTAGGCATCCTTCTGACCGCCAGGCGGCTGCTTGACGCAGCAGAACTTCGTATTGTGTGAGAAGGTGTGCTTGCCGTACTTACGAACTGCCATGGTGAAGGTGCCTCCAGATTTGGCGTAGCCGGGGAGATCATCATCAAGAAATTTCTTGACATTTGTGTAGTCTATCTTGGAGTTACGGTTCAGGTCGAAATACGTGGCCATGGAATATTTCGGGCTTAGGAGGATCAGTGTGCAATGTGTGTCACTGCACAGAACACGGAATGTTAGAAAAAAAAGAATGATCGAAATCTAAGAAATCATATGTTACGGGGCGGTTAAGGGATGA
This sequence comes from Triticum dicoccoides, assembly GCF_002162155.2. Lineage (NCBI taxonomy): Eukaryota > Viridiplantae > Streptophyta > Magnoliopsida > Poales > Poaceae > Triticum > Triticum dicoccoides. Next base: position 736,628,905 of record NC_041393.1, on the reverse strand, counting down.
CTTACTCGGGGAAAGTAAGCCACAAGGAAGTTATCCTTATCTGGGTTTGCCAGAATGACGCCTTCGAGGTGTGAACTCGCAACTTGGCGGTCCCCAGCGCTGCTCAAGTGCTTGGCACGCATGTAGAAGGGGTCGACTATCACGATGTCCGGGGTCTTGTCTCCAATGATCCGCATCTCCATACTCAACGAAAACAACCGAATAAAGGTGTAGTGCAGCGGATGAAGGTTAAACATAGCAAAGATGTCATCAAACCGCAGGACGATCGTACCCCCGATGTCGCCATCCACAAAGCCCTTGCCCTCTAGCACCTTCGCCACGAAAACCGGGTATGCCACATCATTCTCTTAGACGCCGCTTCTCCAAAGAAAGAACACTATCGTGCAGACTCCGCATAGCGCCGGTTACAGCATTGAGCATATTTGGCGGTAGCATCGCCCTACCCGCCACATGCACCCTCCTCTAGATATCCTTAGGTGAAGGTGGCCCGTCCTGAGCACGGATCGAACTCGATGCCGGCTGGCTCGCACCGGCGCCCTTGTTAGTCTTTCGTTTCCGTCCCTTCTTCTTGATCTCCTGTAATGGGACCGAGTTCTGCTCACAGACCGCCTTCTTGAGCGTGTTGGGGCTGATAATATTTCGCACCTCAGCTATCTGAGGCTCGGTGAAGGCGGGAGATGGAGGCGTCTCCTGAGAACTGAACGCCAGACGACGCCTATTGCAATTGGATTTCTCCGCCGTATCAGCTAGATTGCGGTCATCTTGGTTGGGTTCTTGAGAAATAGGCCCACAGAACTCGTCAGCGTACCCATGTTCGGCAAAGTACTTATCGACTTTGGTAAATGTACCGTCATCGTTGTCGTCGTTGTCCGGATCCTATGCCATAGGGATGTCCGTATCCTGTGCCATAGGGATGTCCGGCATAATGATGTCCGGCAGGTCCGGTAGCGTTGCGGCATTCTTGCCATGGCTTGGCGCCGGCACGACTGGCGGTCTTGTCTGTGGGGTGGTGTCCCCCGCCCCCAAATGAATCTGGCTCGTCGGCCAAAGCAGGGGCCAGTTTACGCAGGCGCTGAGGGTCATCTCATCTTCTTCGTCCGCCCCAGCGGGTCGAATCGGAGGTAACAGCTCGTCGCATCCTGGCAGCACCCGAACCACTTCAACCCTATACATTGTGGGTGCCATCGGATTACCGTGGAACATGCGGTTGCCCGGTTGAACGATTCTGCCCTTGGCGACATCGACCAACTCGCCGCCCACGAAGTGCAGAAGAGTGCAAGGAACGTCGGCGGCGCCCTGCGAAAACATGTAGGGCGTCAGGGATGCCCAGTCAAAGGCAAGGAGATGAAGTCATCGGCCGAGAGGCTTAGTTACCGTGATGCCGTCGAGCTCGGCTAATGTCGAGGCACCGCCAACGGCGGGCGTGCAACTAACGGAGGGGGCGCTTGCTGGCGAGGTGCCGGCCGGCGTACACCCGGGTGCATTAAGCTCCAATGCCCGTGCCGGCGCCGGAGACACGAATACCGCCTCCGCCGGAGACACCAATGGCGCCGCCGGAGACACCAATGGCGCCGCCTGCGTGCTGTGCGAGTTGCTGGCCGTGAAGCTGGGAACCGGGGGAGGCCCCTGTTGGCCGCCCGCAATCCACGTCGTCAGCCATGAATCAACGTAGGCACCATGGCGTTGAGCTTCGTTCCCAGTTGTTGTTCCACTTGCTCTTGGACAAGGTCCGGAATCCGCGCCACTTGTGCCTTGAGTGCGTCAATCTCACGCGTTTGGCTTTCCGAGCTGGTCTTTTTCTCCTTCCGCACACCTGCGGTATAGTATGACCCCCATTTTGTGGACAAGCCTTTGCCGGCCACACGACCAGCTGATGTCGGCTTAGTGAGCTTATCCTTTTTTTTCATTAAGTTCAACGCCCTATTTAAAGGGGTGTCGAAAGGGGAGCTCTAAGACGACACCGCGCTACTGCTTTTAGTTTCCTGCGGAAGAAACGTGAACCATTTAGAAATATTGGGGATTAATTAGAGTGCAACCATATGGAGCTAATTACGCGGGGGTGTATTCCTTACCAGAACAAGCTCAAGCGCCCTGGTCTTCGGATCCGTGGTAAGCTCCTTTGTTATCGGGTCCTCCTTGTACCGGGCCCTGACAAAGTTCCTGGTCTGTTTGTCACCGCTGTATTTCTCAAAGCGGGGCGGTAGGCCTTGCTCGGCACGCTCCGCGTCCTCCATGTCCCATATAGGCTCCGCCACTCTGTAACCGCCGGGGCCGAGTTGGTGTTCCCCTAAGTTCAACTCCCGCATTTCTTTCCCCCACTGACTTGATTCGGAGGTTGCGCTGCTCTCGCACTTGATCTTGAACTCCTTGTAGTCATCTTCGCTGATCGAAGAATATTTCGCCTTGATCTTCTCATAACTATCACCTTTATCAATCATTCTCTTCACCGCGCTTCTCCAAGTAGACAGGGCCGTGCTCATCCTCGTGAGGGCGGCACTATTCACTTTATTCCCTAAGAGGCGTGTGTTTTCAAAATCGGCGGGGAACTTGTATCGTTCGTGCAGCTTTGTGAAGAGGAGGTTGCGCAAATTCCCTCGGTCCTTATGCCTAAGGTTCTCGGTGTTGATCGAGACGGTGCTCCGGAGAATGCAACCGAGCTGAAGCGAGTACCCCTTGACTATATGTTTGGGCTCCGTTGGATGCCCGTCGGAGTCCACTTGAGTAAATTCCTCCTTGAGGGTGCTAAGCGCATTCGGGCACCGGTCCTTCCTTTGCTTCTTCGGTTGGCTGCCATCTGTGTGTGCGCCGCCATCATCAGTGGTGGCATCCTAGGCGGCACCATCAGTGGTGTCATCCTCGACGCCACTAGGGGTTGTGTAGTCAGGATCGGTGTCTTCCGCGTCGTCCTCATAGCGGTGAGGTTGTTCCTCCATCTCCTGGGACAGCTCCCAGAATTGCTTGACGCCCGAACCGCTGGCCTCATCGTTGTGGGCCATGTTTCGCTCTAAATAGGAAAAAAGTTTGGTCAAAAAGTTGGTTATTGTCAAGGAACAAGATCATGGTCTCATCATTTAGGGTTTGTCGACACCGAGGCATCCTAAAAGCTAAGCTTTTATCATTTAGGGTTTGTCGATGCCGAGGCACCCTAAAAGCCTAAGCGTACATCATTTAGATTCTCATCGACACCGAGGCACCCTAAAAGCCAAGATTTCATAATTTAGGGTTTGTCGACGCCGAGGCACCCTAAATGCTAAGTTAAGTTTTCATCATTTAGGGTTTATCGATGCCGAAGCACCCTAGGTTGGGCCTAATCACTTAGCACTAATCACTTGGCTCTATTGCCACATATGTTGGGTTTATCATCTAGGGTTTATCGATGCTGAGGAGAATTCTGAGTTGGTCCTAATCACTTGGCTCTATTGCCACCTATGGTTTAATGCAACAAGAATAAAGGGGCAGTTGATCCTACTTAATTAAGTACTAAGATACCCCGGCCCATGCATTAGTAACAAGTACCCCATATGTCCGATTTTTAGCAAAGTCATGCTAAAATGGACGGAAAATTTCAGCATGACCTTTGCTGAAAATAGGACATATGGAGTACTCGAATTTGCCGGAACGGAAGTTAATCGACATTCCGGCAAACTCAAGGGCCTCTCGGGGTACCTGCAAAATCATCACAACACAATGGTCGGAGACAAAACCCAGCCACAGAGCATACGGTCCTCTGCTTTCATATGGACAAAAATCAGCTCAACTTATGTGAGCTTCCATTCCAGATATAATGGGTCACCCAACAAAAAATCATCAATAGTTTAGCAAGTCTGTACAAACACAGAAAGAATAGAAAGTTTGCTGCCTATTCAAACACAGAAACAAAACACTACTTGAAACTTCTGCTACATTTGGAACATGGCAATTTACTTTCATGGAGCATGACAAATGTATTTTACAGATCATGGCATTGTTTTTACTATATGCACCATGGCAAATTTCTTTTCTTTTTGCAACATGGCAAATTTCTTTTGCACCGGGCCATGGCAAATATAGTCTATGCATCATGAAAATTATAGTGTATGGATCATGGCATTTTTTATTCTACATTTTCATTCTATGGATCATGCCAGGAAATTATAGTCTATGCATTTTTTTAATCTCTGGATCATGATCCAACAAAATTGCCATCTCCCATGGAAAATATAGCCTATGCAACATGGAATTTATACTGTATAGATCATGGCATTTTTTTGTCTATGGATCATGATCTATAGGACATTTTAGTCCATGTCATTTTCTGAAACATATTTTTGCCATGGCAATTTTGAATCAATAGACATACTTCTCAAAAGAGGCATGATCAAATTCTGGTGCCCTTGACTTACTAGTATTTATCTCTTATGACTGATGAATGTGCATTGAGTCCAGAAGCAAAGACTCTACAGTGAGATGAAAAAAACCTTGGAAATATATTTATGATAACTCTAAATGGACCAGAAGGTGCAGATGCACTTGTAAAAAAAAGGTATGCATTTGCAGCAGCTTTTTCTGATTATGACACCATTCTGTTAAGAAGGCAAAATAACATTATCATCCCAATTCATAGTTGAAGTTGAAGACCCTAAGCTTTAAAATGCCAAGTCTCACTTACGCATGTTAACTTATTTACCAGTTCAGAACTATCACCAGAAAATAGTAAATCCACATTGACCACATAATATTATTTTGCAACCACTCAGTTTGTCCTTGACTGGGACACTTGAAGCACAAAACAACTAATGCAGAGCTAGGTCTACTTTGGTTCTAGCAGATCACATCCTGGTGCATATGTGGGGTTTTTTACTTAGAAAATACAAAACTTCTATTAATCACCTCTACAGTTTACAAACTGATTCAGATAATCACTAATCAGGCATGGAAAATTATTTTAGCCATGATCCTTGAGGATTAGAGCCTCCACAAGTCAGAGAAAATTAGTGTCTCCACTTATGTTGTCAATGCTTGTTGTATGTTTGGCTTAAGGGTTTTCCTTTTCAAATTCGGACTCTATTTCTAAACAAAGTAGGCTTCTATCCTGTCTAGAATGTAATGAAGATGTCTTGGATAAGCTGAGTGTTGTAATGAAGATGTCTTGGTGAGACTTGATATATGTCCAAAATTAGAAAAATCACAAGGTACTTTCTCTACCTAATAAACTCCATATGACCACATAAGACCCTGTTTAACACACCTGTAAAGAGGAACAACCCCCCTAAGAAGCTAGAAAGCTATATCGCCCACTGCCTCGTCGAATGTCTGTCAAGGGAAGAGATAAAGAGCATATAAAACATTACCCACACAAAAAAATGAGAGCATGTAAAAAATTTAAAAACAAGAACCATATTGACCAATCTAAACTTGACATTACACTTGGCACGGAGGGAGTACACAATGACATAGTATTTATCAATTTTCTCATGTATGAGCTGTAGCAATCCCCACATACAAGAAAAAACTGAAAGCAAAGCTTTACTCTCCCAACAAGATTCTAAGCATACTACTTGACTAATAATAGAAAGCCCATGACAGTGAGGGTATCTAATACAGTAGTATTTCTAATTCTATAAGCCTGCAAGTTTGTGAAATTGACACAAACCAATTTGGTTAGCAAGTCACGGCAGCACATGACAGTGAGGTAAAAGTCCCACAAAGCATGGCTCGGCGTGGCCCGAGCATAGTGGAGGCGCGGACGCGGTGCTGTGAGCGCGCCTGGGCGGGGCCAGGGCGCGGCCCGAGCATAGTTGAGGCGCGGTCGCGGTGCGGTGAGTGCGCCCGGGCGGGGCCAGGGCGCGGCCAGGGGCCGAGGGGAGCACGGACACGGGGGACGGCAACCAGGAGCTGGGGCGCGGTGGTGCGACAGTCTACGGCGACCAAATCAAAGGGGGGGAGGGGAACCGGTGCAGATCACCGAGAGGAAGACGATGGGGAGCTCGTGCGTGTTCGGGGTTGACGAGGTGACGCGGATCGACGGTGAGGCCGCGGTGGCCGGAGGTGGAAGAAGACCTCGATCTGCACGATGCAGAGTCATCGAGCTTGAACGGCTGGCCGTAGATTACGTAGAGGAACACTGCAGAGCTCCTGGATTCCTTGGTGGGGTGCGGGGACGATGGTGGTCGTGGGGATGATGTGGTGTCGACGGGGACCACCTAGTCGGGTGAAGCAGCGCGAGGAGAGGGGAAGTGGCGAGGTGCTAGGGTGTGGAGCGGTCGCGGGGGTCGTCGG